>NC_034188.2:61696100-61953600 GCF_002021735.2 Oncorhynchus kisutch | reverse complement strand
GATACCTACCGGTGCCCCTTGTATATAGCCTCCACACTGACTCGGTACCGGTTCCCCTTGTATATAGCCTCCACACTGACTCTGTACCGGTGCCCCTTGTATATATCCTCCACACTGACTCTGTACCGGTGCCCCTTGTAAATATATCCTCCACACTGACTCGGTACCGGTGCCCCTTGTATATAGCCTCCACACTGACTCGGTACCGGTGCCCCTTGTATATAGCCTCCACACTGACTCGGTACCGGTGCCCCTTGTATATAGCCTCCACACTGACTCGGTACCGGTGCCCCTTGTATATAGCCTCCACACTGACTCGGTACCGGTGCCCCTTGTATATAGCCTCCACACTGACTCGGTACTGGTACCCCCTGTATATATCCTCCACACTGACTCTGTACCGGTGCCCCTTGTATATATCCTCCACACTGACTCGGTACCGGTGCCCCTTGTATATAGCCTCCACACTGACTCTGTACCGGTGCCCCTTGTATATAGCCTCCACACTGACTCGGTACCGGTGCCCCTTGTATATAGCCTCCACACTGACTCGGTACCGGTGCCCCTTGTATATCGCCTCCACACTGACTCGGTACCGGTGCCCCTTGTATATAGCCTCCACACTGACTCGGTACCGGTGCCCCTTGTATATAGCCTCCACACTGACTCGGTACCGGTGCCCCTTGTATATAGCCTCCACACTGACGCTGTACCGGTGCCCCTTGTATATAGCCTCCACACTGACTCGGTACCGGTGCCCCTTGTATATAGCCTCCACACTGACTCGGTACCTACCGGTGCCCCTTGTATATAGCCTCCACACTGACTCGGTACCGGTGCCCCTTGTATATAGCCTCCACACTGACTCGGTACCGGTGCCCCTTGCATATAGCCTCCACACTGACTCGGTACCGGTGCCCCTTGTATATAGCCTCCACACTGACTCGGTACCAGTGCCCCTTGTATATAGCCTCCACACTGACTCTGTTACCGGTGCCCCTTGTATATAGCCTCCACACTGGCTCGGTACCGGTGCCCCTTGTATATAGCCTCCACACTGACTCGGTACCGGTGCCCCTTGTATATAGCCTCCACACTGACTCTGTACCGGTGCCCCTTGTATATATCCTCCACACTGACTCGGTACTGGTACCCCTTGTATATATCCTCCACACTGACTCTGTACCGGTGCCCCTTGTATATATCCTCCACACTGACTCTGTACCGGTGCCCCTTGTAAATATATCCTCCACACTGACTCGGTACCGGTGCCCCTTGTATATAGCCTCCACACTGACTCTGTACCGGTGCCCCTTGTATATAGCCTCCACACTGACTCGGTACGGGTGCCCCTTGTATATAGCCTCCACACTGACTCGGTACCGGTGCCCCTTGTATATAGCCTCCACACTGACTCGGTACCGGTGCCCCTTGTATATAGCCTCCACACTGACTCGGTACCGGTGCCCCTTGTATATATCCTCCACACTGACTCAGGTACCGGTGCCCCTTGTATATAGCCTCCACACTGACTCGGTACCGGTGCCCCCTTGTATATATCCTCCACACTGACTCGGTACCGGTACCCCCTTGTATATATCCTCCACACTGACTCTGTACCGATGCCCCTTGTATATAGCCTCCACACTGACTCGGTACCGGTACCCCTTGTATATAGCCTCCACACTGACTCGGTACCGGTGCCCCTTGTATATAGCCTCCACACTGACTCTGTACCGGTGCCCCTTGATATAGCCTCCACACTGACTCGGTACTGGTACTCCCTGTATATAGCCTCCACACTGACTCTGTACCGGTGCCCCTTGTATATAGCCTCCACACTGACTCTGTACCGGTGCCCCTTGTATATAGCCTCCACACTGACTCGGTACCGGTGCCCCTTGTATATAGCCTCCACACTGACTCGGTACCGGTGCCCCTTGTATATAGCCTCCACACTGACTCGGTACTGGTACCCCCTGTATATATCCTCCACACTGACTCTGTACCGGTGCCCCTTGTATATATCCTCCACACTGACTCGGTACCGGTGCCCCTTGTATATAGCCTCCACACTGACTCTTGTACCGGTGCCCCTTGTATATAGCCTCCACACTGACTCGGGTACCGGTGCCCCTTGTATATAGCCTCCACACTGACTCGGTACCGGTGCCCCTTGTATATCGCCTCCACACTGACTCGGTACCGGTGCCCCTTGTATATAGCCTCCACACTGACTCGGTACCGGTGCCCCTTGTATATAGCCTCCACACTGACGCTGTACCGGTGCCCCTGTATATAGCCTCCACACTGACTCGGGTACCGGTGCCCCTTGTATATAGCCTCCACACTGACTCGGTACCTACCGGTGCCCCTTGTATATAGCTCCACACTGACTCGGTACCGGTGCCCCTTGCATATAGCCTCCACACTGGACTCGGTACCGGTGCCCCTTGTATATATCCTCCACACTGACTCGGTACCGGTACCCCTTGTATATATCCTCCCACACTGGACTCTGTACCGATGCCCCTTGTATATAGCCTCCACACTGACTCGGTACCGGTGCCCCTTGTATATAGCCTCCACACTGACTCGGGTACCGGTGCCCCTTGTATATAGCCTCCACACTGACTCTGTACGGTGCCCTTGTATATAGCCTCCACACTGACTCGGTGACTGGTACTCCTGTATAGAGCCTCCACACTGACCTCTGTACCGGTGCCCCTTGTATATAGCCTCCACACTGACTCTGTACCGGTGCCCCTTGTATATAGCCTCCACACTGACTCGGTACCGGTGCCCCTTGTATATAGCCTCCACACTGACTCGGTACCGGTGCCCCTTGTATATAGCCTCCACACTGACTCTGTACCGGTGCCCCTTGTATATAGCCTCCACAATGACTCTGTACCGGTGCCCCTTGTATATAGCCTCCACACTGGCTCGGTACCGGTGCCCCTTGTATATAGCCTCCACACTGACTCGGTACCGGTGCCCCTTGTATATAGCCTCCACACTGACTCTGTACCGGTGCCCCTTGTATATAGCCTCCACACTGACTCGGTACTGGTACCCCCCTGTATATAGCCTCCACACTGACTCGGTACTGGTACCCCCTGTATATAGCCTCCACACTGACTCGGTACTGGTACTCCCTGTATATAGCCTCCACACTGACTCTGTACCGGTGCCCCTTGTATATAGCCTCCACACTGACTCTGTACCGGTGCCCCTTGTATATAGCCTCCATACTGACTCGGTACCGGTGCCCCTTGTATATAGCCTCCACACTGACTCGGTACCGGTGCCCCTTGTATATAGCCTCCACACTGACTCGGTACCGGTGCCCCTTGTATATAGCCTCCACACTGACTCGGTACCGGTGCCCCTTGTATATAGCCTCCACACTGATGCTGTACCGGTGCCTCTTGTATATAGCCTCCACACTGACTCGGTACCGGTGCCCCTTGTATATAGCCTCCACACTGACTCGGTACCTTACCGGTGCCCCTTGTATATAGCCTCCACACTGACTCGGTACCGGTGCCCCTTGTATATAGCCTCCACACTGACTCGGTACCGGTGCCCCTTGTATATAGCCTCCATACTGACTCGGTACCGGTGCCCCTTGTATATAGCCTCCACACTGACTCGGTACCAGTGCCCCTTGTATATAGCCTCCACACTGACTCGGTACCGGTGCCCCTTGTATATAGCCTCCACACTGACTCTGTACCGGTGCCCCTTGTATATAGCCTCCACACTGGCTCGGTACCGGTGCCCCTTGTATATAGCCTCCACACTGACTCGGGTACCGGTGCCCCTTGTATATAGCCTCCACACTGACTCGGTACCGGTGCCCCTTGTATATAGCCTCCACACTGACTCGGGTACCGGTGCCCCTTGTATATAGCCTCCACACTGACTCGGTACCAGTGCCCCTTGTATATAGCCTCCACACTGACTCGGTACCGGTGCCCCTTGTATATAGCCTCCACACTGACTCTGTACCGGTGCCCCTTGTATATAGCCTCCACACTGGCTCGGTACCGGTGCCCCTTGTATATAGCCTCCACACTGACTCGGGTACCGGTGCCCTTGTATATAGCCTCCACACTGACGCTGTACCGGTGCCCCTTGTATATAGCCTCCACACTGACTCGGTACCGGTGCCCCTTGTATATAGCCTCCACACTGACTCGGTACCTACCGGTGCCCCTTGTATATAGCCTCCACACTGACTCGGTACCGGTGCCCCTTGTATATAGCCTCCACACTGACTCGGTACCGGTGCCCCTTGCATATAGCCTCCACACTGACTCGGTACCGGTGCCCCTTGTATATAGCCTCCACACTGACTCGGTACTAGTGCCCCTTGTATATAGCCTCCACACTGACTCTGTACCGGTGCCCCTTGTATATAGCCTCCACAATGACTCTGTACCGGTGCCCCTTGTATATAGCCTCCACACTGGCTCGGTACCGGTGCCCCTTGTATATAGCCTCCACACTGACTCGGTACCGGTGCCCCTTGTATATAGCCTCCACACTGACTCTGTACCGGTGCCCCTTGTATATAGCCTCCACACTGACTCGGTACTGGTACCCCCTGTATATAGCCTCCACACTGACTCGGTACTGGTACCCCCTGTATATAGCCTCCACACTGACTCGGTACTGGTACTCCCTGTATATAGCCTCCACACTGACTCTGTACCGGTGCCCCTTGTATATAGCCTCCACACTGACTCTGTACCGGTGCCCCTTGTATATAGCCTCCACACTGACTCGGTACCGGTGCCCCTTGTATATAGCCTCCACACTGACTCGGTACCGGTGCCCCTTGTATATAGCCTCCACACTGACTCGGTACCGGTGCCCCTTGTATATAGCCTCCACACTGACTCGGTACCGGTGCCCCTTGTATATAGCCTCCACACTGATGCTGTACCGGTGCCTCTTGTATATAGCCTCCACACTGACTCGGTACCGGTGCCCCTTGTATATAGCCTCCACACTGACTCGGTACCTACCGGTGCCCCTTGTATATAGCCTCCACACTGACTCGGTACCGGTGCCCCTTGTATATAGCCTCCACACTGACTCGGTACCGGTGCCCCTTGTATATAGCCTCCATACTGACTCGGTACCGGTGCCCCTTGTATATAGCCTCCACACTGACTCGGTACCAGTGCCCCTTGTATATAGCCTCCACACTGACTCGGTACCGGTGCCCCTTGTATATAGCCTCCACACTGACTCTGTACCGGTGCCCCTTGTATATAGCCTCCACACTGGCTCGGTACCGGTGCCCCTTGTATATAGCCTCCACACTGACTCGGTACCGGTGCCCCTTGTATATAGCCTCCACACTGACTCGGTACCGGTGCCCCTTGTATATAGCCTCCACACTGACGCTGTACCGGTGCCCCTTGTATATAGCCTCCACACTGACTCGGTACCGGTGCCCCTTGTATATAGCCTCCACACTGACTCGGTACCTACCGGTGCCCCTTGTATATAGCCTCCACACTGACTCGGTACCGGTGCCCCTTGTATATAGCCTCCACACTGACTCGGTACCGGTGCCCCTTGTATATATCCTCCACACTGACTCGGTACCGGTACCCCTTGTATATATCCTCCACACTGACTCTGTACCGATGCCCCTTGTATATAGCCTCCACACTGACTCGGTACCGGTGCCCCTTGTATATAGCCTCCACACTGACTCGGTACCGGTGCCCCTTGTATATAGCCTCCCACACTGACTCGGTACCGGTGCCCCTTGTATATAGCCTCCACACTGACTCGGTACCGGTGCCCCTTGTATATAGCCTCCACACTGACTCGGTAACCGGTGCCCCTTGTATATAGCCTCCACACTGACTCTGTACCGGTGCCCCTTGTATATAGCCTCCACACTGGGCTCGGTACCGGGTGCCCCTTGTATATAGCCTCCACACTGACTCGGTACCGGTGCCCCTTGTATATAGCCTCCACACTGACTCTGTACCGGTGCCCCTTGTATATAGCCTCCACACTGACTCGGTACTGGTACCCCCTGTATATAGCCTCCACACTGACCGTACTGGTACCCCCTGTATATAGCCTCCACACTGACTCGGTACTGGTACTCCCTGTATATAGCCTCCACACTGACTCTGTACTGGTACCCCTGTATATAGCCTCCACACTGACTCTGTACCGGTGCCCCTTGTATATAGCCTCCACACTGACTCTGTACCGGTGCCCCTTGTATATAGCCTCCACACTGACTCGGTACCGGTGCCCCTTGTATATAGCCTCCACACTGACTCGGTACCGGTGCCCCCTTGTATATAGCCTCCACACTGACTCGGTACCGGTGCCCCTTGTATATAGCCTCCACACTGACTCGGTACCGGTGCCCCTTGTATATAGCCTCCACACTGACTCGGTACCTACCGGTGCCCCTTGTATATAGCCTCCACACTGACTCGGTACCGGTGCCCCTTGTATATAGCCTCCACACTGACTCGGTACCGGTGCCCCTTGTATATAGCCTCCATACTGACTCGGTACCGGTGCCCCTTGTATATAGCCTCCACACTGACTCGGTACCAGTGCCCCTTGTATATAGCCTCCACACTGACTCGGTACCGGTGCCCCTTGTATATAGCCTCCACACTGACTCTGTACCGGTGCCCCTTGTATATAGCCTCCACACTGGCTCGGTACCGGTGCCCCTTGTATATAGCCTCCACACTGACTCGGTACCGGTGCCCCTTATATATAGCCTCCACACTGACGCTGTACCGGTGCCCCTTGTATATAGCCTCCACACTGACTCGGTACCGGTGCCCCTTGTATATAGCCTCCACACTGACTCGGTACCTACCGGTGCCCCTTGTATATAGCCTCCACACTGACTCGGTACCGGTGCCCCTTGTATATAGCCTCCACACTGACTCGGTACCGGTGCCCCTTGCATATAGCCTCCACACTGACTCGGTACCGGTGCCCCTTGTATATAGCCTCCACACTGACTCGGTACCAGTGCCCCTTGTATATAGCCTCCACACTGACTCTGTACCGGTGCCCCTTGTATATAGCCTCCACAATGACTCTGTACCGGTGCCCCTTGTATATAGCCTCCACACTGGCTCGGTACCGGTGCCCCTTGTATATAGCCTCCACACTGACTCGGTACCGGTGCCCCTTGTATATAGCCTCCACACTGACTCTGTACCGGTGCCCCTTGTATATAGCCTCCACACTGACTCGGTACTGGTACCCCCTGTATATAGCCTCCACACTGACTCGGTACTGGTACCCCCTGTATATAGCCTCCACACTGACTCGGTACTGGTACTCCCTGTATATAGCCTCCACACTGACTCTGTACCGGTGCCCCTTGTATATAGCCTCCACACTGACTCTGTACCGGTGCCCCTTGTATATAGCCTCCACACTGACTCGGTACCGGTGCCCCTTGTATATAGCCTCCACACTGACTCGGTACCGGTGCCCCTTGTATATAGCCTCCACACTGACTCGGTACCGGTGCCCCTTGTATATAGCCTCCACACTGACTCGGTACCGGTGCCCCTTGTATATAGCCTCCACACTGATGCTGTACCGGTGCCTCTTGTATATAGCCTCCACACTGACTCGGTACCGGTGCCCCTTGTATATAGCCTCCACACTGACTCGGTACCTACCGGTGCCCCTTGTATATAGCCTCCACACTGACTCGGTACCGGTGCCCCTTGTATATAGCCTCCACACTGACTCGGTACAGGTGCCCCTTGTATATAGCCTCCATACTGACTCGGTACCGGTGCCCCTTGTATATAGCCTCCACACTGACTCGGTACCAGTGCCCCTTGTATATAGCCTCCACACTGACTCGGTACCGGTGCCCCTTGTATATAGCCTCCACACTGACTCTGTACCGGTGCCCCTTGTATATAGCCTCCACACTGGCTCGGTACCGGTGCCCCTTGTATATAGCCTCCACATTGACTCGGTACCGGTGCCCCTTGTATATAGCCTCCACACTGACTCGGTACCGGTGCCCCTTGTATATAGCCTCCACACTGACGCTGTACCGGTGCCCCTTGTATATAGCCTCCACACTGACTCGGTACCGGTGCCCCTTGTATATAGCCTCCACACTGACTCGGTACCTACCGGTGCCCCTTGTATATAGCCTCCACACTGACTCGGTACCGGTGCCCCTTGTATATAGCCTCCACACTGACTCGGTACCGGTGCCCCTTGCATATAGCCTCCACACTGACTCGGTACCGGTGCCCCTTGTATATAGCCTCCACACTGACTCGGTACCAGTGCCCCTTGTATATAGCCTCCACACTGACTCTGTACCGGTGCCCCTTGTATATAGCCTCCACAATGACTCTGTACCGGTGCCCCTTGTATATAGCCTCCACACTGGCTCGGTACCGGTGCCCCTTGTATATAGCCTCCACACTGACTCGGTACCGGTGCCCCTTGTATATAGCCTCCACACTGACTCTGTACCGGTGCCCCTTGTATATAGCCTCCACACTGACTCGGTACTGGTACCCCCTGTATATAGCCTCCACACTGACTCGGTACTGGTACCCCCTGTATATAGCCTCCACACTGACTCGGTACTGGTACTCCCTGTATATAGCCTCCACACTGACTCTGTACCGGTGCCCCTTGTATATAGCCTCCACACTGACTCTGTACCGGTGCCCCTTGTATATAGCCTCCACACTGACTCGGTACCGGTGCCCCTTGTATATAGCCTCCACACTGACTCGGTACCGGTGCCCCTTGTATATAGCCTCCACACTGACTCGGTACCGGTGCCCCTTGTATATAGCCTCCACACTGACTCGGTACCGGTGCCCCTTGTATATAGCCTCCACACTGATGCTGTACCGGTGCCTCTTGTATATAGCCTCCACACTGACTCGGTACCGGTGCCCCTTGTATATAGCCTCCACACTGACTCGGTACCTACCGGTGTCCCTTGTATATAGCCTCCACACTGACTCGGTACCGGTGCCCCTTGTATATAGCCTCCACACTGATGCTGTACCGGTGCCTCTTGTATATAGCCTCCACACTGACTCGGTACCGGTGCCCCTTGTATATAGCCTCCACACTGACTCGGTACCTACCGGTGCCCCTTGTATATAGCCTCCACACTGACTCGGTACCGGTGCCCCTTGTATATAGCCTCCACACTGACTCGGTACCGGTGCCCCTTGTATATAGCCTCCATACTGACTCGGTACCGGTGCCCCTTGTATATAGCCTCCACACTGACTCGGTACCAGTGCCCCTTGTATATAGCCTCCACACTGACTCGGTACCGGTGCCCCTTGTATATAGCCTCCACACTGACTCTGTACCGGTGCCCCTTGTATATAGCCTCCACACTGGCTCGGTACCGGTGCCCCTTGTATATAGCCTCCACACTGACTCGGTACCGGTGCCCCTTGTATATAGCCTCCACACTGACTCGGTACCGGTGCCCCTTGTATATAGCCTCCACACTGACGCTGTACCGGTGCCCCTTGTATATAGCCTCCACACTGACTCGGTACCGGTGCCCCTTGTATATAGCCTCCACACTGACTCGGTACCTACCGGTGCCCCTTGTATATAGCCTCCACACTGACTCGGTACCGGTGCCCCTTGTATATAGCCTCCACACTGACTCGGTACCGGTGCCCCTTGTATATATCCTCCACACTGACTCGGTACCGGTACCCCTTGTATATATCCTCCACACTGACTCTGTACCGATGCCCCTTGTATATAGCCTCCACACTGACTCGGTACCGGTGCCCCTTGTATATAGCCTCCACACTGACTCGGTACCGGTGCCCCTTGTATATAGCCTCCACACTGACTCGGTACCGGTGCCCCTTGTATATAGCCTCCACACTGACTCGGTACCGGTGCCCCTTGTATATAGCCTCCACACTGACTCGGTACCGGTGCCCCTTGTATATAGCCTCCACACTGACTCTGTACCGGTGCCCCTTGTATATAGCCTCCACACTGGCTCGGTACCGGTGCCCCTTGTATATAGGCCTCCACACTGACTCGGTACCGGTGCCCCTTGTATATAGCCTCCACACTGACTCTGTACCGGTGCCCCTTGTATATAGCCTCCACACTGACTCGGTACTGGTACCCCCTGTATATAGCCTCCACACTGACTCGGTACTGGTACCCCCTGTATATAGCCTCCACACTGACTCGGTACTGGTACTCCCTGTATATAGCCTCCACACTGACTCTGTACCGGTGCCCCTTGTATATAGCCTCCACACTGACTCTGTACCGGTGCCCCTTGTATATAGCCTCCACACTGACTCGGTACCGGTGCCCCTTGTATATAGCCTCCACACTGACTCGGTACCGGTGCCCCTTGTATATAGCCTCCACACTGACTCGGTACCGGTGCCCCTTGTATATAGCCTCCACACTGACTCGGTACCGGTGCCCCTTGTATATAGCCTCCACACTGACTCGGTACCTACCGGTGCCCCTTGTATATAGCCTCCACACTGACTCGGTACCGGTGCCCCTTGTATATAGCCTCCACACTGACTCGGTACCGGTGCCCCTTGTATATAGCCTCCATACTGACTCGGTACCGGTGCCCCTTGTATATAGCCTCCACACTGACTCGGTACCAGTGCCCCTTGTATATAGCCTCCATACTGACTCGGTACCGGTGCCCCTTGTATATAGCCTCCACACTGACTCTGTACCGGTGCCCCTTGTATATAGCCTCCACACTGGCTCGGTACCGGTGCCCCTTGTATATAGCCTCCACACTGACTCGGTACCGGTGCCCCTTGTATATAGCCTCCACACTGACGCTGTACCGGTGCCCCTTGTATATAGCCTCCACACTGACTCGGTACCGGTGCCCCTTGTATATAGCCTCCACACTGACTCGGTACCTACCGGTGCCCCTTGTATATAGCCTCCACACTGACTCGGTACCGGTGCCCCTTGTATATAGCCTCCACACTGACTCGGTACCGGTGCCCCTTGCATATAGCCTCCACACTGACTCGGTACCGGTGCCCCTTGTATATAGCCTCCACACTGACTCGGTACCAGTGCCCCTTGTATATAGCCTCCACACTGACTCTGTACCGGTGCCCCTTGTATATAGCCTCCACAATGACTCTGTACCGGTGCCCCTTGTATATAGCCTCCACACTGACTCTGTACCGGTGCCCCTTGTATATAGCCTCCACACTGACTCGGTACTGGTACCCCCTGTATATAGCCTCCACACTGACTCGGTACTGGTACCCCCCTGTATATAGCCTCCACACTGACTCGGTACTGGTACTCCCTGTATATAGCCTCCACACTGACTCTGTACCGGTGCCCCTTGTATATAGCCTCCACACTGACTCTGTACCGGTGCCCCTTGTATATAGCCTCCACACTGACTCGGTACCGGTGCCCCTTGTATATAGCCTCCACACTGACTCGGTACCGGTGCCCCTTGTATATAGCCTCCACACTGACTCGGTACCGGTGCCCCTTGTATATAGCCTCCACACTGACTCGGTACCGGTGCCCCTTGTATATAGCCTCCACACTGATGCTGTACCGGTGCCTCTTGTATATAGCCTCCACACTGACTCGGTACCGGTGCCCCTTGTATATAGCCTCCACACTGACTCGGTACCTACCGGTGCCCCTTGTATATAGCCTCCACACTGACTCGGTACCGGTGCCCCTTGTATATAGCCTCCACACTGACTCGGTACCGGTGCCCCTTGTATATAGCCTCCATACTGACTCGGTACCGGTGCCCCTTGTATATAGCCTCCACACTGACTCGGTACCAGTGCCCCTTGTATATAGCCTCCACACTGACTCGGTACCGGTGCCCCTTGTATATAGCCTCCACACTGACTCTGTACCGGTGCCCCTTGTATATAGCCTCCACACTGGCTCGGTACCGGTGCCCCTTGTATATAGCCTCCACACTGACTCGGTACCGGTGCCCCTTGTATATAGCCTCCACACTGACTCGGTACCGGTGCCCCTTGTATATAGCCTCCACACTGACGCTGTACCGGTGCCCCTTGTATATAGCCTCCACACTGACTCGGTACCGGTGCCCCTTGTATATAGCCTCCACACTGACTCGGTACCTACCGGTGCCCCTTGTATATAGCCTCCACACTGACTCGGTACCGGTGCCCCTTGTATATAGCCTCCACACTGACTCGGTACCGGTGCCCCTTGCATATAGCCTCCACACTGACTCGGTACCGGTGCCCCTTGTATATAGCCTCCACACTGACTCGGTACCAGTGCCCCTTGTATATAGCCTCCACACTGACTCTGTACCGGTGCCCCTTGTATATAGCCTCCACACTGGCTCGGTACCGGTGCCCCTTGTATATAGCCTCCACACTGACTCGGTACCGGTGCCCCTTGTATATAGCCTCCACACTGACTCTGTACCGGTGCCCCTTGTATATATCCTCCACACTGACTCGGTACTGGTACCCCTTGTATATATCCTCCACACTGACTCTGTACCGGTGTCCCTTGTATATATCCTCCACACTGACTCTGTACCGGTGCCCCTTGTAAATATATCCTCCACACTGACTCGGTACCGGTGCCCCTTGTATATAGCCTCCACACTGACTCTGTACCGGTGCCCCTTGTATATAGCCTCCACACTGACTCGGTACCGGTGCCCCTTGTATATAGCCTCCACACTGACTCGGTACCGGTGCCCCTTGTATATAGCCTCCACACTGACTCGGTACCGGTGCCCCTTGTATATAGCCTCCACACTGACTCAGTACCGGTGCCCCTTGTATATATCCTCCACACTGACTCGGTACCGGTGCCCCTTGTATATAGCCTCCACACTGACTCGGTACCGGTGCCCCTTGTATATATCCTCCACACTGACTCGGTACCGGTACCCCTTGTATATATCCTCCACACTGACTCGGTACCGGTGCCCCTTGTATATAGCCTCCACACTGACTCGGTACCGGTGCCCCTTGTATATAGCCTCCACACTGACTCGGTACCGGTGCCCCTTGTATATAGCCTCCACACTGACTCGGTACCGGTGCCCCTTGTATATAGCCTCCACACTGACTCGGTACCGGTGCCCCTTGTATATAGCCTCCACACTGACTCGGTACTGGTGCCCCTTGTATATAGCCTCCACACTGACTCTGTACCGGTGCCCCTTGTATATAGCCTCCACACTGGCTCGGTACCGGTGCCCCCTGTATATATCCTCCACACTGACTCGGTACTGGTACCCCCTGTATATATCCTCCACACTGACTCGGTACCGGTGCCCCTTGTATATAACCTCCACACTGACTCGGTACTGGTGCCCCCTGTATATATCCTCCACACTGACTCGGTACCGGTGCCCCTTGTATATAGCCTCCACACTGACTCGGTACCGGTGCCCCTTGTATATAGCCTCCACACTGACTCGGTACCGGTGCCCCTTGTATATAGCCTCCACACTGACTCGGTACCGGTGCCCCTTGTATATATCCTCCACACTGACTCGGTACCGGTGCCCCTTGTATATAGCCTCCACACTGACTCGGTACCGGTGCCCCTTGTATATAGCCTCCACACTGACTCGGTACCGGTGCCCCTTGTATATAGCCTCCACACTGACTCGGTACCAGTGCCCCTTGTATATAGCCCCGTTATTGTTATTCTTATTGTGTTACTTTGTATTATTACTTTTTATTTTTGCCTCCTTGGTAAATATTTTCTTAACTCCTCTTGAACTGCACTGTTGGTTAAGGGTTTGTAAGTAAAGCATTCCACAGTAAAGTCTACACTTGTTGTATTCGGCGCATGTGAGAAATAAAGTTTGATTTGATTTGATACAGAAGAGAAAGAGAGAGGTAGATCCATGACATTAAGCCAACTGAGATGATAATACAGGTATTGACTGAACTTGACTCCACAGCGACGGGAAGGACTCTGAATCGGCTTGACTATCACCAGCATGATAAAAAACCATTCAATCTTCTCTATGATAAAAACCTAAAAAGTATTGCACTTTATAGGGAATGGGGTGCCATTTTGGGATGCCTAGCAGGTTTTATCATAGAGAAGATTGAATGGATGACACCAGTTAACACCCCCATAAGCTCCTCATGCAGCCACACACAGAGTAACAGATTGCTGTAATGACCTGTGTATTATCTCACTGAACCCCCTGATGTAATAGCCTGTGTATTACCTCACTGAACCCCCTGATGTAATAGCATGTGTATTACCTCACTGACCCCCCTGATGTAATAACCTGTGTATTACCTCACTGAACCCCCTGATGTAATAGCCTGTGTATTACCTCACTGAACCCCGTGATGTAATAACCTGTGTATTACCTCACTGAACTCCCTGATGTAATAACCTGTGTATTACCTCACTGAACCCCCTGATGTAATAACCTGTGTATTACCTCACTGACCCCCCTGATGTAATAACCTGTGCATTACCTCACTGAACCCCCTGATGTAATAGCCTGTGTATTACCTCACTGAACCCCCTGATGTAATAACCTGTGTATTATCTCACTGACCCCCCTGATGTAATAGCCTGTGTATTACCTCACTGACCCCCCTGATGTAATAACCTGTGTATTACCTCACTGAACCCCCTGATGTAATAGCCTGTGTATTACCTCACTGAACTCCCTGATGTAATAACCTGTGTATTATCTCACTGAACTCCCTGATGTAATAACCTGTGTATTATCTCACTGAACTCCCTGATGTAATAACCTGTGTATTACCTCACTGAACTCCCTGATGTAATAGCCTGTGTATTACCTCACTGAACCCCCTGATGTAATAACCTGTGTATTACCTCACTGAACCCCCTGATGTAATAACCTGTGTATTACCTCACTGAGCCTCACTGAACCCCCTGATTACTCCCAGGTCGAGGGTAAGGGTGGGTGGGGTTGGGGGGGGGGTATACAGGAGGTGTTTAGAGGCCCAGAGAAGAGCCTGTGGGAAAAGAGGCCCTTGTCTGAGGACCTCTTTGTATTCCATCAGACCGTCACGGCCGTGGAAGAGCAGAAGAAAGAACACACTGTCAGCCACTCTACTTAAACTAATCACGAAGCACCAGCCGCATCCAACACCATTTACACCGCCTCACACGGCACCCTATTCTCTATATAGTGCACTACTTTTCACCAGGGCCAAAAGTAGTGCCCTATGTGGGGAATAAGGTGCAATTTGGGACGTAACCACTATCTCTCATCGCAGACAATGCCTCTCATTGCAGACCGAGCTCAAGGTGAAAGTATTCTTCGGCTAATTCAAGTGGCCCAATGAATGTTACTTTTATTACATTGCTGAGAGGTGTTCAACAGGTGTCCTGTGAACTGGACTTGTGCTACATAATGATCCAACATACTGTACGTATACAATTCCAGCCTACTTCCACATCCCCCTTAGAGAAACCTCACAGTGCTGTAGGCCTACATGCTAAACGTGATAAAATCATGCCCCAACAAGCTGCTGGAACAACTGAAGATTCCTTCCTGCCTCAAAGAACAGTTCCTGCTTTAAAGAAAATGTTGTCGACATGTTTTAAACAGATTTCTGGCCTCACTCAAGCAGAACTTCAAGCGGGGGGGACGTCAACATTGTTTTATACACTGCTGTTGTAGTTTAAAGGATTACCTGCTGCTCGGTTCTATACCACTATCTAGAGCCCCATTCATGCAGCTTAGATTTTCTCCTTCACTGAAAAGATTAAGGCTACAACTGGAAAATCCTCCATCCGCAATGTTGGCTCACAAAAAGCCTCTCAACAATTAAAATAGTTAGATGGTGGTATTATTTGATGTAAACAAGCACCATCAGTAAAACATTTATAGAATGACCTACCATTGTCCTCAATGGAGAAAAAGAAGATGTCGCTCGTAGCATTGTGACCATCTCTTAGCACGTAGCAAATCTTCATGTCATCAACTTCAGCTGAAAAAGAAAATCAGATTGATGTAATTTACTCTTCTACTCGTCTAGAAACATATTGTGCTTGAATGTATAGTTCATGCCTTGCATGTTGCCTAATAGACTTAAGAAAGACTGAGAAAAGGAATGACGCTGATAAGGTAGGCAGGGTACATAATACAATACAACATTCCATTTGATATGCATATCTGTGTTAAACAGTTGTTCTCTATTATAGCTTGTCTGATGTGGCTTAAGACTACTTCCACATATCATATCACTGAACTACTATAACCTACTGGCCTGGTGTGGCAACTGCTTGGCCTCAGACCGTAAGGCACTACAGAGGGTAGTGCATACGGCCCAGCACATCACTGGAGCCAAGCTTCCTGCCAACCAGGGCCTCTAAACCAGGCGGCATCAGAGGAAGGCCCTAAAAATGGTCAAAGACTCCAGCCACCCAAGTCATACATGTTCTCTCTGCTACTGCACGGCAAGCGGTACCGGAGCGCCAAGTCTAGGTCCAAAAGGCTTCTTAATAACAGCTTCTACCCCCAAGCCATAAGACTCCTGAAAAGCTAATCAACGGGCTACCCAGACCCCGCTTTTACATTGCTGCTACTCTCTGTTTATTATCTATGTATAGTGACTTTAACTCTACCTACATGAACATATTACCTCCATTAACTCAACAACCAGTGCCTCTGCACATTGACTCTGTACCAGTACCTCCTGTATATCGCCTCGCTATTGTTATTTTACTGCTGCTGTTTAATTATCTATTTTTTATATTTTACATTTCTTACTTAACACTTAGACCGTAAGGTCTACTGCTGTTGTATTCGGCGCATGTGACAAATAACATTGGATTTGATTTATACACTGTTGGACAACTTAAATGGATGAAGCCTCACCGGTAATAAAGAAGAAGAACACAGGAGAGGAGAGCTGAATTAACTCAGGCTGCTTAGTGTCTGTCTATCTATTAGTCTGCTGAAAGACAGGGGCCATAAAGAAGAGGCGGACTGCAGAAGCTACTCCACATCACATCACGTCTGTCTGCCGCATCCGCTAACAACGCTATGCTGGAGTGGGTTCTTAAGACTGATACTGTCTAGGAGGAGGGTTGGTTCTGGAGTGGCTTCTTGATAGGTCAGGAGGCTGCTATCAGGGAGGAGGGTGTGAGGTGTATTACTGCTGTCTTCTATATTTCATGTCAAAACATTTCCCTTCAAAGCGGCCGGCTCATAAAAATGTAAAGCCAGTTTTGGGACACTGCCGCCGGCTATGCCGGATAAGCTAGTTATTTACTGTCTGTTTACCAGCGATGGATCTGCCTGAAATATTTAACAGGTCTGCAGAAGGAGAAACCAGCGGGAGGAGAATGGGGATGAATGGGGGTCAGTAAATAAAGGAGAGAATGGGTCTATGTCCAACCCAAATGGCACCCTATTTCCTATACTGTATAGTGCACTACTTTTTACCAGAGCCCATTGAAGTGCACTATATATGGAATAAGGTGCCATTTGGGATGCAGGCATATAGAGATCGATCTAATTCATACATTCCTTACTGACTGTGTTACTATTTATTTACCCTACCTTTTCATTTGTACTGTAGACTGGCCCTGTCTGGCCCTGTCCGGGGGTGTCCTCGGATGGGGCCACAGTGTCTCCTGACCCCTCCTGTCTCAGCCTCCAGTATTTATGCTGCAGTAGTTTATGTGTCGGGGGGCTGGGGTCAGTTTGTTATATCTGGAGTACTTCTCCTGTCCTATTCGGTGTCCTGTGTGAATCTAAGTGTGCGTTCTCTAATTCTCTCCTTCTCTCTTTCTTTCTCTCTCTCGGAGGACCTGAGCCCTAGGACCATGCCCCAGGACTACCTGACATGATGACTCCTTGCTGTCCCCAGTCCACCTGGCCATGCTGCTGCTCCAGTTTCAACTTCCACCTGACTGTGCTGCTGCTCTAGTTTCAACTGTTCTGCCTTATTATTATTCGACCATGCTGGTCATTTATGAACATTTGAACATCTTGGCCATGTTCTGTTATAAACTCCACCCGGCACAGCCAGAAGAGGACTGGCCACCCCACATAGCCTGGTTCCTCTCTAGGTTTCTTCCTAGGTATTGGCCTTTCTAGGGAGTTTTTCCTAGCCACCGTGCTTCTACACCTGCATTGCTTGCTGTTTGGGGTTTTAGGCTGGGTTTCTGTACAGCACTTTGAGATATCAGCTGATGTACGAAGGGCTATATAAATAAATTTGATTTGATTTGATTTGATTTAGACTGGGCTGTATGTATGTAGTTGTTCTATACTGTAGCTATTTCTGCAGCTTAAACAAACCTTGGCCTGCTGTCCCTGTGAGTGAAGTTAACACATCTCTCTCTCTCTCTCTCTCTCTCTCTCTCTCACACCCTCTCTCGCTATCTCTCTCCCTCTCTCTCTCTCTGCCTCCCTCACTCTCAGACAGGGTATTCATGTTTCCACTCTCTATTCTTCATGTCTGTGGCCCCCTACCTTCATGTAAGGTCAAATCTGCTGGTATTTACTCAAGAGCTATAATACCCTGTAGAAGATTACTAGATGAGGTTTGGGGTAGGAGAAACCACTGCCCTGTGAAAACCTATCTTTCTGTTTGAAGAAATTGTTGAACACCATTCAAAAACACCTCTAGAAAGACAAAAGATTTATCTGTCAAATTAAGCTTAATTCCTGAACACCACTGTGCAGTTGCAGCCAATGACCATACTACAGTAGTTACATAGTACCATTATACAGGTAAGTAAGCTCTTAATCCATTATAAGGGCAACAGCGCTACAGCTCTAAGTGAGAATTACTCAACAGCTTATGAAGAATGAAAAACAACCCACATTGGACAATAAAGTTATATTGTACTTGTAAAAGACTAAAGTATAGTAGAGTATAACTTTTTATTTAAAGTAACGGTCATCTTACCTTGAGTGAATGTGGTGACGGTAGCGTTGCCTGTACCCAGGTTGATGAGGTATCCATGTTCTGGTCCCACGGTGATCTTAAAGGTGACAGATAGTTGAAGACTATCCCTGTCCTCGGCCTTAAGAGTCTTAGAGGTGATGAGGAACCCCAGGTGACCCGTCTCTAACACCCTCAGGGTGGGCCCCCCTTTATTCACCACGATCTGGGGCACCCCGTTATCCACCGACAGGACCGTGATCTTCATCATCTGGGGGCGCCGCGTCTCGAACACGGTGTCTGGGAACACGTAGAAGTCGGTGTGCGTCCCGTCGGTCACGGTAAAGGAGAAGGAATCCTTGGAGGACTCAGTACCGTCGTGTTTGTAGCTGATGAGGTTCTCGTTCAGGTCCTGTTTGGTGAAGGAGGTGACGGGGCGGGTGTTGTTGAAGAGGAGGCGACCGTGGACAGGGACCTGGGTGACTGTGAACTTCAGGAGGGGGTCAGCCGTGTCGCGGTCCTCTGCGGTCAGCTCGAAGGGTGTGATGAGTTTGTTCTCTCCCTCGTTAACCACCAGGCTGTGAACCGTTAGAACCGGTTTCTTGTTGTCCACGTCGGTGATGGAGACACGGAACGTGCGGAACACAGGGTTGTAACCGTCGGTGACCTCGAACTCAAAGCTGTCCATCTTCACCTCATCATCGGCCGTGTGGATGTAGTACACCTTTATTATTATAAAAATTGCACACATGAAAAGACAAAACAATAAGCCATTGAAAATCTTTACAGAAAAAAAAGGATAAATCATGAGTATTTAAAAAAATTGTTGAGAATAACACAAAGGGAAAAAAAACATAAGATCGAAGTACCTTGCTCCCAGCTAGCTGGAGCTGGGTAAAGGAGGAGATGGGCATTCCAGGGCCGTCAGTACACTCCAGATGGCCTCTCTGTGGGGCTCTGGTGATGGTGAACACCAGGTGTTCGTCGGGACTGTTGAGGTCGCTGGTGCTGAGCAGGTCTGTGGTCAACGTTACTCTACCTCCTTCTTTCAGAGAGACCCCCTTACTGACCACGTCAGGGAACACCACGTCGATGCCGCCCACCGTCACGTAGAAGTACCTGTCAAAAGACAAAAAGAATATAACCGATAAACAAAACAAATAATTGCAAGACGATCCATTAGGAGGCACCCTGACAAACTGAAATGTCATACCTAGCAAGAATCATCATTTTTTTCAAGTTGTTTATTCTATTATTGTAGCTGTAGTGTATTGTTTGTATTTTAGAAAACCTCAATAAACACATTTGTAAAAATGAAGTACCTGTCGATCAGAGGGTTGATCCCGTCCGTCACGTCAAACTTGATAAGGTCCCGGATTCCTTCCTGCCCGTTGTGGATATAGACGATGAGAGCCTGGTCCACCTGGTACTGGGTGAAGTTCATCCCCACTGTGATGTTCTCTAACGTCCCGTAAGGGGTTCTCCTCTGTAACAACCCCTGGCCCGGCCCGTAGCGAACAACGTACGTCAGAGTACTATCCTCAGAGTCCAGGTCAGTGGCTTTTAAAACATTGTTATCGATCACTTTAACGTCTCCTATCTCTATTTCCAGACCGTCGTTGATGGCCATCCTGGGTGTCTCGTCATCTACAGGGATGATCATAACAATGATGGTCTTCTCCACGGTATATTTACCGTCCGTCAGGATTAAGTCAAAGCTGTCCTCCTTGGTCTCAGAGTCATCGTGTTCATACACTATACTGGAGGCTTCCCTGATCTGGTCCAGGGTGAAGTTGGTGACTGTGACGGTGCCGGTTGTCAGCTGGTTGAGGATGAAGCCGTGCTTTGGTGGTTTGGTGATGATGAAAGTGAGTTCGTCCGAGGGGATGTCCACGTCGGCTCCGTTCAGGATGGGCGTATCGATGACAATATTCATCCCTTCCATGACGACAAACTCCCTCATATAGATCTCTGGCTTCTCATCGTTGGACGGGATGATAGCGATGGGGAAGAAATGTCTCTCGGAGAAGTTAATGCCGTCAGAGCATCTGAACGTGAACCTGTCCTCTACCGGCTCCACTCTTTTATGGATGCTTTGGACGTAGTAGATGTGGTTTTGTCTGATGTCCTTGATGGTGAATGCACTGATCGCAGTCCCAGACCTGGACTTCTCTGAGCCTGGGGCCGGGGAGATGTTCTCCACGTAGCCTGACGTGGGCTGGACGATGATGGTACAAAGTAGGTCATCATTAGGAGTGTCAATATCATCAGCGCTAATGTGAAAAATCTCTATCACATTCTTCTCTCCCTCTACGACAGTGAACTGTGGGCCTACAAACACCTCTGGAGCCTGGCTGTCCATGGGGAGGATGGTGATCTGAACCCTGACCCCCGTGACCCTGTTGCCCCCTACCGTCCACTCATCAGACATGTCTGTCAGCGTCAGATTAAAGTAGTCGTATTTAGTGTTGAGGCCGATCTCTCCACTGGTGTGGGCGTACACCACCAGTCCGTTGATGACGTCAGCCTGGGTGAAGCTTCCTGATTGGACCCCGTTCACCAGAATCTCCCCGAAAACCGGTGGGTCTTCCAAGATGAAGGTCAAACGGAGGTCGTCCGTGTCCTCGTCCCGCCCCTGGATGACTTTAGTCGTGATCTCAGTGGCTCCGTTCTCTAGGACGTCGATGTAGGAGCCGATGGTTCCAGCCGGCAGGCTGATGGTCGGGGTCTCGTCATCAATGGGCTTCACGGTAACCCTGATGGTGATGGTCACAACATGGACGCCGTCACTGACATCCAGCTGGAAGAAGTCGCTGGTGGACTCGTCTCCGTTGTGGATGTAGGAGATCCTGTCGTTAGCGATGTCCAACAGGTTGAACGCATCTCCTTTGGTCAGGTCAGTGAAGGTGTACTGGACCGTGCCGTGCTGAGGGGGCTGAGTTAGAGTGAAGGAGATCTGGCTACTGTCCGTGTCTAAGTCCACAGTATGCAGCTCAGCTCTGGTGATTATGTGCGTTCCCCGCTCGAATATAGTGAAGCCAGTGTTGGTTATCTGAGGCGGCTTGTTGTCGACAGGCTGCAGGAATATAGAGAACGTCCCGGTGACAGTGTTCCCTGACGTATCCTCCACCGTGTACTGGACCTGCAGAACGTGGGCTGTGATCCCCAGCTCCAGGTCAGGTGGGTTGTATGATATCTTATGGTGGTTGACCTGAGCCTGAGTAAACTCAGTCACTACAGTGTCTGGACTCTCTGTTAACACAATAGTGCCCAGTACCACAGGGCTGTTCTCATCTGTGTCTGTCGGGGGCTGGGTGACGGTGTACTTCAGATCTCTGTCCTCTGAGTCCAGGTCAGTGTAGCGGAGAAACTTCTTCCGGAAGTAGGTGAGCTGGTACTCGTGTACGGTCATCTGGAGGGTGGTACCAGGATACAGCTCAGGGGGGATGTCATCCACAGGCAGAATCTTGATGATGAACGAGCTCTGTTCTGATTGGTTAGGGGGGTCATTATCATCCTGGACCCGGAATACAAACTGATCCATGACTGTGTCAGTGCTGTGAGGCCCTGTGTGTCTGTAGAACAGTTTCCCATCTGTGATATCCTGCTGTAGCCACTCTGTAACCTCTTTCTCATACAGCTCATCCTCAGCGTTGAATTTCCAGGTGGAGGGGTCCTCTGGGGCCTCTGACTGCCTCAGCAGCACCTCCCCTATAGGCGAGAACGGTGCCTCTATGGTGAACCTGATAGTGGAGTCCTCAGAGTCGATGTCTGCAGCACTGAGTGTGAGTGGCGAAATGAGCATCATCTGGTTCTTGAAGAGGATTAACCCCGTGTTAGCATTGATAATGGGCGGCTCATCATCCGTGGGAACGATTGTCAGGGGAAACAGGAACTCCACCTCGTGCTTCCCATCCGTCATCCGGAAGATAATGTTGTCGCTGTACGTGTCGCTGCCGTCGTGCTGGTAGATGACCACGCCCCCGTCCAGATCAGCCGGGGCGAAGAACTTCCTGCGTGACCCGAGCACTGTCAGCTGGCCATGCCGCAGCCCGTCGACCACCGTGATCTTGACATCATCCAGGTTGTCCTCGTCACTGACCTCTAGGTTGTGAGAGCTGGACAGTGGTCTGGACTGACCCTCGTAGAGAAGCTGACCCGTATTCCTGGTGACTACTGGAGCAAGCGTGTTCATAGGTT
This sequence comes from Oncorhynchus kisutch, assembly GCF_002021735.2. Lineage (NCBI taxonomy): Eukaryota > Metazoa > Chordata > Actinopteri > Salmoniformes > Salmonidae > Oncorhynchus > Oncorhynchus kisutch. The sequence continues at coordinate 61,930,459 of NC_034188.2, read as the reverse complement.
TCACTACAATCATGAAGGCGAACGGATCAGACACAGCCCCCTCAGTGTCCACCACCTCAAACTCTATCTGGAAGATACGTTCTGTCTCAGAGTCCACAGACGGAGGCTTGTAGGCTATCTTTAGTTCTTTGAGGTCTCCCTGGTAGAAAGAGGTGATGGGCAGGTTCCGGTCATCTGTACTGACTATGTACCCCTCCTCGAAGGAGAGGGGGGAGGTGATGTTGAAGATAAGGTTGTCAGGGTTAGACTCAATGTCCTCAGCAGCCAGCATGTCAGGGGTGATGGCTGTCATGACAAACTGATCCACCTCCATCATCATCATGGCCACGAAGCTGGGTTTAGGAGCCGTGTTCTCCTCTCCATCCTTTATACGCACCATCACCTGGAAAAACTCCTGCTTCAGCAGATTACCCTCTTTATCTTGTAATTCCACAATCATTGGGAAATAATCTCTATTGGGTGATTTGTGTGCAAAAGTGTGCTGATAGCGGGTATTCATTTTAATAAATTTGTCACAGTCCACCATTTTTCCAAGTTTTCCCTCATCTACAAGTTTCCCATACCTGGGTAATGCACTGCCACTGGAGAGAGACGTTATTTTACACTGATGTTCACTTCTATCATAGGTGAACTCCAGAATCTTACTGTCAATGGGGTTACTAGTGCCAAGCAGTTTGTCAACAGTCAGAGGCATGTTTCTGGTTAACACTTCCAACTGTGTGAAAATCACCTCCACTTCCATCATAAACGGGATGATTATGGTGTCGGTATGAGTGTCATATCTGAGCTGTAGCCTCACCCTATCCAGCGGGGGGCTCCTGGCCCCGAAGTGAGAATACTTTACGTCATTGGGACCAAATTCACAGGGAAACTTTTTGGGAGAGAGCTGCCCTGGCCTCTGGGAGAGCGGGTCGTTATCCAGAACCGTTATACTACATCTGTCTCCCGGTTGTACTTGAATTACCAGATCATTGATAGGATCAATGAACACTGCTCTCCCGAAAGGCACGCGTATTCCATTGTTGGCCACCAATATAGCATCCTCTGACAGTTCCGATCTCAATGCGTATGATAATCCATAACTGTCGAAAACCTGCGCAGCGGAGTCCTCTGTCACAATCACCGCGATCAAAGCAGAGAGCAAAACAACAGCGCCAGTACCAGTCCCTTGGCGTTGCAACAGCGGAGGAATAATCCAAGCCATTTGGAGAAAGAAGCCAATGCAAAAATGCGCAGAATTTTGCACATAAAATCCAGAAAGAAATACGAGCAGTTCAGCTAAAGTTATGAGAGTATAAAATGAGTGTTGATAAATATCTCACTCGCATCCGCGCTGAGGTGTACCATTCTCTCTCTCTCCGCTGCTCTCTTCTGTTCAGGATAAACTTCATGCACTTGGAGCCCCAGAGTGAGAGATACGCCCTCTCGTCCGCCGATTGGAGGATATTTAGGCTGGAATGCGTTTATTGATTTTTGAATGGAAGGGAAAGATGTCAATCAAAACCCGAAAACGCTCGTGCATGGGTTGGATTTGAAGAAGCAGGTTGAATAAGGTGCAAATAAGGTGCGAAATTCTACCGAAAAATACATTTAAAATTGAATAGGAAAGATGTGTGCAGTCAGGTTGGCCTTAATAAACCACTTTACCTTATATGGGCAATCTGCAGTTAAAACAATGACAAAGCAATCGGGCACCCCCGCCAATGATTTCGTAAATAGCTGCGTGATGGGGATGAACAGCTATGGGTACAATGACTGACCATCCATGAGATCAAAATGATAGTTTTAACCATGTTTCGAGGCGATACAGTGTTTGTTTACAATTACTTTGTTTACAAACAAAGGAGTAAAACAAGTTTATATTTTAACACAATTTAACTAAGGTCGAGGCATGTATATATTGTTTTTTTCAAATAATCAATGGGTATTTAAATAGATAGGCATATGGGTATTTAAAAGTTCACAAATGGATATAGCAATCATAGATTGCCCCTTGAATCTCTTTCTTTTGTAATTAGTTGACAGTAGGCCTAAACACAAAAGTCCAAAACATATTAGGCTTAATTGGACCTCTTCAACAGCAATGGAAACGCTGTTGGTAAATCGGTTATTATTGCAATAATAAGCCTATATATAACAAGTCAACACAGTATATCAATAAATAGGATTTAACTATGCTACATTAACATAACGAAATTCATCAGCATTTCATGAATATATTTTTACAAAACATTTCGATTTGCATCAAATAGTTTACACATTATATCCTAAAATAGAGGATTATATCTGTATAAAAAACAATATAGGGTAGAGTTTAAGGAAACATGTTCGAGCTCCCTCTTGTGGTGTAATAGAATTGATCGTTTTGGGTAGCTCTGGTCCATCTATGGTATACACTACGTTCAAAAGTTTGGGGTCACTTAGACATGTCTTGGTTTTTGAAAGAAAAGCAAATTTTTTGTCCATTAAAATAACATCAAATTGATCAGAAATACAGTGTAGACATTGTTAATGTTGCAAATGACTATTGTAGCTGGAAATTGCAGATTTTTTAATGGAATATCTACATAGGTGTACAGAGGCCCATTATCAGCAACTATCACTCCTGTGTTCCAAAGGCACATTGTGTTACCTAATCCAAGTTGATCATTTTAAAAGGCTAATTGGTCATTAGAAAACCCTTATGTTAGCACAGCTGAAAACGGTTATTCTGATTAAAGAAGCAATAAAACTGGCCTTCTTTTGACTAGTTGAGTATCTGGAGCATCAACATTTGTGGGTTCAATTACAGGCTCAAAATGGCTTGAAACAAAGCACTTTCTTCTGAAACTTGTCAGTCTATTCTTGTTCTGAGAAATGAAGGCTATTCCATGCGAGAAATTGCCAAGAAACTGAAGATCTCGTACAATGCTGTGTACTACTCCTTTCACAGAACAGCACAAACTGTCTCTAACCAGAATAGAAAGAGGAGTGGGAGGCCCCGTGGCACAACTGAGTAAGAGGACTAGTACATTAGAGTGTCTAGTTTGAGAAACAGACACCTCACAAGTCCTCAACTGGCAGCTTCATTAAATAGTACCCGTAAAACACCAGTCTCAACGTCAACAGTGAAGAGGTGACTCCGGGATGCTGGCATTCTAGGCAGAGTTGCAAAGAAAAATACATATCTCAGACTGGCCAATAAAAATAAAAGATTAAGACGGGAAAAAGAACACAGACACTGGAAAGAGGAACTCTGCCTAGAATGCCAGCATCCCAAAGCTGCCAGTTGAGAACTTGTGAGGTGTCGATTTCTCAAACTAGACACTCTAATCTTAATCTGTTAATCACCATATATATATATATATATATACCTTTTAAATACCTTAATTTTGTAAAATAAATGTTTAATCAAAATGGAATCACTTGTTTAAGCTAATAGACAAATATAACAGCAGAACATTGTTACTAACTAGCAGTGTTGGGGAAGCTATTCTGAAAATATAGTTTACGCTACAGTACCAATAACTTCTCACTGGAATAAGTGAAGTTACACTAAAGCTACCCTTAAGAAAAATATAGTTTACTTAAATAAAGTTAATTTGAGAAAGTAGTTCACAAAACTACTTCGTAAAAAATTATCATATCTAAATCTGGAATGTCAGACTACAAATTGCAAGAATTAGTTCCCTCTGGGGTCAGATGTTGTCAGAATGTGTGGTTTAGCCTATTAAATACAAAACCATACTGTATGTTTTAAGTGAGAATTAGGCAGGTCTGATGCCGAAAAATAAAGGAAATCCTTGCCTACATCACCCATATTTTATTTTATTTTTTCAAAAAAAGTAGAGTGTAGTTCCAGTAGTTAACTACACAGCTACATGGCGAAACAATTATTAACTACTGAAACCACTACCTAGATTTCAATTTAGTTTAACTACCACCAAGCTACTGCAAAGTTGAACTACATGTAGTTCACTATTCCCCAACACTGCTAAATAGGCCTACTGTATAAGGACATATTGCACATACAAATTCATAATACTAATAATTCCTTATACCAATACACATATATATTTCTCATTCTACATATTCCACATACTAGGCTTACATTATGACCCAATGGGTCTAACCCAGGACAATCATCTGAGATATGGGATATGTGTTGGTTGACTGACATGTAATGCATAGCATTGCATAGCTTTGTACAGCAAATCTGAGTGGAGAAGGCAGCTAGCTGCTTATAATGAATGTGAGAGAGAACATGGACAACAGGCTGATGTCAACACCATCAGAAAGGGAAGTATTGAGTGTTCTAGTCTGCTGGCACACAGTTGATTAATGTCTCTATTCATGCATCCCCAAATTGCACCTTATTCCCTACATAGTGCACTACTTTTGACCAGAGCCCAATATCATTAGTTGTTGTTGATTTACTCTATCCTGCAGATTTTAGCAGTGCTAAGAGCCATGCAATGACTTCCTCAATCTGTGTCCTTCCTCCCCACCTCCCTCCATCCGTCTCTCTCATCACCCAGGTCTTCTAGCTGTCAGATGTTTCCTAAACAGAGCATTCTGCTCCGACAGCTGTCAGGCACGGTCAGGGTGCCTCTACCTCTCCACACCCCTGAACTTTCTCTCTTCCCTCTGCTAATCTGATGCTCCACTCATCTCTCCCCATTCTCCCCCAGTCAGAATGTCTCTCTCTCTCTCTACACCCCTCATCTCTCTCTCCACACCCATCGGCTGGTAGCTGAATATTGATTGAGAGGCTACAGTCAGTCAAAGACAATGGTATGATACTGGTATGATACTGGGATGAAAGTATGATATGATACTGGGATGAAAGTATGATATGATACTGGGATGAAAGTATGATATGACACTGCCAGCTCATTTAAATGAGCTCATTAGCTCAGTGCATGCAGAGAGGAACCTGGTGGTTATAGATATAGATATTATAGATAGGCCCACAGTTGTTTTGGGTCATATTTACTATGCAGTTTAGTTTTAGTACGCAGTATAGCACATGGGTATAACTTTTATTCATTCAGCAAGTCAACAGTGAGCAATGCAAACACAAAATACATACAACACTCAAAGAAAATGTGCATTCCTCTATGAGCTTAATGTCTTAAAATGACAACATTTTCAGAGCTTAAAGTGTACCCTGAGGCTGGAGAAGTGTAGCCAACAGAGGCTGTTACATGTCCATTGACATGCTGGAGGGAGGCTTTTAGACATAATTGCACGGTTTAACAAAGAAAAGGAGACTGAAGAATATTGATGTATATTGAAGGCTCTATCTGATGCTAAAAGTAATCGAGTTAAACAATGATATAGTGTTCCAGTCAGTTTGAGAGTATACTTACTGTATGAGTGTCAGCCAGGTTGTCATTCACCACCTCATCCACTGTGCTCTACCGTACATGTAGAGAGGGCCCCACCCTGTCTATCTCCTATATAGTGCACTACTTTGACCAGGGCCCATAGGTAGTATACTTTATACAGTAGTGGATAAGGTGCCATTTGGGATACAGACTATCTACTTAGATTAATGGTTCTACCTGTCACCAGAGGGCAGCAGAGACCATCCTAAAGACATTGATGACCTCAGGTGTGTCCTATTTACTCATTATGATTTCCCTGTTAAAAGAGGTATGTTTTCTGTTGCTTTGCTGAAGCTTGAATTATGTGCGTTGTGCGTTTGTTTCCTGCGTGAGTTTTTGAGACTTACTGTTTGTTGTTTTTCCAGGGTTACTGTGATCCATCCGTTACCATATCTCAGTAAATTATTATGTTTATCCTCAACCGCTGATTCCTCGTCTGGTCTCTTCTCTGACTTCGCCAGAGAATTACAAATCCCCTGCATGAAATGTCCCATCCCTCTGCAGATTCAAGCCCTCCATGGACGCCCCAATGGCTCCAGGCCAGGTGGAATATCAGATCAAGCCCATTCTACTGCAAGTTGGGGTGAAATACTCAGAGACTCTTAGATTTATTTTGATCGTGGCAGGATGGAGGTCTGCGTCCCTGCATCAGCTACAGAGGGCTGAATAGGATCCTGATTAAGAACCGATTAAGAACCGTTACCGTTACCCCTGATGTCCGCTGCCTTGGAGCTGGCCCAGGGTGCTCCAATTCTTCACCAAGCTGGACCTCCGCAACACTTACAATCTGGTGAGAATCAGGGAGGGAGATGAATGGAAAACTGCCTTTAACACCCCTAGTGGCCACTATGAGTATTTAGTCATGCTATTCGGATTATCGAACTCACCGGCAGTCTCCCAAGCATTGGTCAATGACACTCTTAGGTATATGTTGAATCGGTTCATCTTTCTTTACCTCGCCGGCATCCTGATCTTCTCCAAGACCCTTCCGGAACAAATCCTGCACGTCCGCAAAGTCCTGAGAAACCTCATGCAGAGTCAACTATACGTCTATACTAACTATACGAGAAGGGTGAGTGCCATGTATCCCAAGTCTCTTTCCTGGGCCACATGATCTCTACCGCCTGCATCCAAATGAAACCTGTTAAGGTTAGGGTGGTCACTGACTGGCCCCGTCCTGCCTCACTCAAACAAGTCCAGCAGTTCCTTTTACAGGCGTTTTATACTGAAATTTGGTACGTTGGCAGCACCTCTCACGGCCCTAACCCGCAAGTCCCAGACTTGTTTTTGTATGGACCCCGGCTGACAGGACATTCATGGAGCTCAAGGGACGTTTCACCTCCAGACCCATCGTCGTTCATCTTGATCCTACTCGTCCCTTCATGGTAGAGGTGGACGCCTCGGAAACCAGAGCAGGGGCGGTCCTTCCACAGCGGAACGAGGGGGACAAGAGAATGCACCCATGTGCCCATCTTTTCAAGTGATTCTAGCCAGCGGAACGCAACTACGATGTTGGCAACTGGGAGCTCTTGGCAGCCAAGTGGGCCCTTGAGGGGTGGAGACACTGTTTAGAGGGGGCACCTCATCCTTTCGTGATCTGGATGGACCATAAGAACTTGGTCTCCATTCAAGAAGCCAGGCGGTTGAATGCTTGCCAGGCTAAGTGGGCTCTGTTTTTTAACAGGTCCAACTTCACTCTAGTCTATTGCCCGGGATCCAAGAATCACTGTACGACAAGCCCAGACCCGGCGGGGGTCCCACTAGCAGACTTTATGTTCTGCTATCAGCCCGTTCTCGAGTGCTACAATGGGGACACTCCTCTAAATTAACTGGCACTCCAGGGGTTAATCGGACAGGAGTTCCTGAGGCGGGAATTCTGGTGTCCCATCATGATTGAGGATGTGAGATCCTTTGTTGCGGCCTGTTCCACCTGTGCCCAAAGCAAGTCCTCACGACAGCGACTGGCTGGATTGCTCCAACTTCTGCCCATCCCCAGCCGGCCCTGGTCCCACCAGTCCGTAGACTTTACCACAGGGTTACCTCCATCCCAAGGGCTTACCACTATCCTGGCGGTCGTTGAACGGTTCTCCAAGGCAGCCCATTTACCTTACCCAAGTTGCCCTCTGTAGTTGCCCTCCGCTGATCTCATGATTACCCATGGCTTTTGACTACACGGACTTCCCCAGGACATTGTCTCGGATCATGGGCCCCAGTTCGTCGCACGGTATTGGAAAGCCTTCTGGTCCCTGTTGGGGGTGTCGGTGAGTCTCTCCTTGGGGTTCCACCCCCACCTCGGGGTTCCAGTCGAATGGGCAAATGAAGCGGGTCAACCAGGAGAGTTCCTCCTCTGTTTTGTCTCCACCCAGGCCAGCAACTGGAGAAAGTTCCTCGTCTGGGTGGAGTATGCTCACAACACAATGCCGAACTCGTCCACTGGACTGTTGCCATTCGAGTGTCAGTTCAGGTTCGCCCCCCTCTTGTTTCCTGAACAAGAGGCCGAAGCAGGGGTGCCATCAGCCGAGGCTGGGTCAACGAGTGTGGTTGTCCACCCTCGCAGAAGCTCGCTCCACGCTACATATGACCATTCAAGATCCTGAGTCGCACCAACCCGGTCACCTATCATTTCCAGCTTCCCAGGTCTATGAGGGTCCATCCTTCCATGTCTCCTGTCTCAAGCTGGTAAGGACCATCATGATTGAGGATGTGAGATCCTTTGTTGCGGCCTGTTCCACCTGTGCCCAAAGCAAGTCCTCACGACAGCGACTGGCTGGATTGCTCCAACTTCTGCCCATCCCCAGCCGGCCCTGGTCCCACCAGTCCGTAGACTTTACCACAGGGTTACCTCCATCCCAAGGGCTTACCACTATCCTGGCGGTCGTTGAACGGTTCTCCAAGGCAGCCCATTTACCTTACCCAAGTTGCCCTCCGCGAAGGAGTCCGCTGATCTCATCATTACCCATGGCTTTTGACTACACAGACTTCCCCAGGACATTGTCTCGGATCATGGGCCCCAGTTCGTCGCACGGTATTGGAAAGCCTTCTGGTCCCTGTTGGGGGTGTCGGTGAGTCTCTCCTTGGGGTTCCACCCCCACCTCGGGGTTCCAGTCGAATGGGCAAATGAAGCGGGTCAACCAGGAGAGTTCCTCCTCTGTTTTGTCTCCACCCAGGCCAGCAACTGGAGAAAGTTCCTCGTCTGGGTGGAGTATGCTCACAACACAATGCCGAACTCGTCCACTGGACTGTTGCCATTCGAGTGTCAGTTCAGGTTCGCCCCCCTCTTGTTTCCTGAACAAGAGGCCGAAGCAGGGGTGCCATCAGCCGAGGCTGGGTCAACGAGTGTGGTTGTCCACCCTCGCAGAAGCTCGCTCCACGCTACATATGACCATTCAAGATCCTGAGTCGCACCAACCCGGTCACCTATCATTTCCAGCTTCCCAGGTCTATGAGGGTCCATCCTTCCATGTCTCCTGTCTCAAGCTGGTAAGGACCATCATGATTGAGGATGTGAGATCCTTTGTTGCGGCCTGTTCCACCTGTGCCCAAAGCAAGTCCTCACGACAGCGACTGGCTGGATTGCTCCAACTTCTGCCCATCCCCAGCCTGCCCTGGTCCCACCAGTCCGTAGACTTTACCACAGGGTTACCTCCATCCCAAGGGCTTACCACTATCCTGGCGGTCGTTGAACTGTTCTCCAAGGCAGCCCATTTACCTTACCCAAGTTGCCCTCCGCGAAGGAGTCCGCTGATCTCATGATTACCCATGGCTTTTGACTACACGGACTTCCCCAGGACATTGTCTCGGATCATGGGCCCCAGTTCGTCGCACGGTATTGGAAAGCCTTCTGGTCCCTGTTGGGGGTGTCGGTGAGTCTCTCCTTGGGGTTCCACCCCCACCTCGGGGTTCCAGTCGAATGGGCAAATGAAGCGGGTCAACCAGGAGAGTTCCTCCTCTGTTTTGTCTCCACCCAGGCCAGCAACTGGAGAAAGTTCCTCGTCTGGGTGGAGTATGCTCACAACACAATGCCGAACTCGTCCACTGGACTGTTGCCATTCGAGTGTCAGTTCAGGTTCGCCCCCCTCTTGTTTCCTGAACAAGAGGCCGAAGCAGGGGTGCCATCAGCCGAGGCTGGGTCAACGAGTGTGGTTGTCCACCCTCGCAGAAGCTCGCTCCACGCTACATATGACCATTCAAGATCCTGAGTCGCACCAACCCAGTCACCTATCATTTCCAGCTTCCCAGGTCTATGAGGGTCCATCCTTCCATGTCTCCTGTCTCAAGCTGGTAAGGACCAGTCCCTTCTCTCCCCCCACACCTGCCCCTCCACCCCCTCGACTTGTCGATGGTCGCCCGGCATACACTGTCCGGTGTCTGTTGGGGGCTGGTCGCGTCCAAGGCACCCTGAGGTACCTGGTGGACTGGGAGGGCTATGGCCCCAAGGAGCAGGCATGTGTGCCTACCCGGGACATCCTGGATCCGGGACTTGTTCGGGACTTCAACGAACTACATGGTGGCTCCGCGGCTGGAGCTGCTGCAGGAAGGGAGGGGGATGAGTGAGTTTTTGAGACTTAGTGTTTGTTGTTTTCCCAGTGTTACCGTGATCCTTCCATTACCGTTCCTCAGTAAAGTATTAAGTTTATCCTTAACCACTGATTACTTGTCTGGTCTCTTCTCTGCACCTGGGTCCAACCTCACAATGTCACACATACCTCATTCTTCCCTCCGGTTGGAATGTCCCTGCAGCTTTAGATGAGCTGAGAAAGTTTGGCATAAAATATGCCACCACTGAAGGAGCTGTCACTGGGCTGTGGCTCCACTGTGGCTCCTTGGCTTCCATTTGGAGAACTGCCATCATTTCATCCACTGGCTCCAGGGTTCAGCCTCTCTGTCTGGCTGGCAGGAGAGATGGACATGGGATTTAGACAATGTGATCCTGGATTATGGAGAACGTGCTTTGTTTATGAACATATCTGACTGCTTTACAAAAGAGACGTGCATGACAGGATGGCACCCTATCCTATCATGGAGAACCTACAACATTTATAACCCTAGAGTGCCTTGCGAAAGTATTCGCCCCCCTTGAACTTTGCGACCTTTTGCCACATTTCAGGCTTCAAACATAAAGATATAAAACAGTATTTTTTTGTGAAGAATCAACAGCAAGTGGGAAACAATCATGAAGTGGAACGACATTTATTGGATATTTCAAACTTTTTTAACAAATCAAAAACTTTAAAATTGGGCGTGCAAAATTATTCAGCCCCTTTACTTTCAGTGCAGCAAACTCTCTCCAGAAGTTCAGTGAGGATCTCTGAATGATCCAATGTTGACCTAAATGACTAATGATGATAAATACAATCCACCTGTGTGTAATCAAGTCTCCGTATAAATGCACCTGCACTGTGATAGTCTCAGAGGTCCGTTAAAAGCGCAGAGAGCATCATGAAGAACAAGGAACACACCAGGCAGGTCCGAGATACTGTTGTGAAGAAGTTTAAAGCCGGATTTGGATACAAAAAGATTTCCCAAGCTTTAAACATCCCAAGGAGCACTGTGCAAGCGATAATATTGAAATGGAAGGAGTATCAGACCACTGCAAATCTACCAAGACCTGGCCGTCCCTCTAAACTTTCAGCTCATACAAGGAGAAGACTGGTCAGAGATGCAGCCAAGAGGCCCATGATCACTCTGGATGAACTGCAGAGATCTACAGCTGAGGTGGGAGACTCTGTCCATAGGACAACAATCAGTCGTATATTGCACAAATCTGGCGCCTTTATGGAAGAGTGGCAAGAAGAAAGCCATTTCTTAAAGATATCCATAAAAAGTGTCGTTTAAAGTTTGCCACAAGCCACCTGGGAGACACACCAAACATGTGGAAGAAGGTGCTCTGGTCAGATGAAACCAAAATTGAACTTTTTGGCAACAATGCAAAACGTTATGTTTGGCGTAAAAGCAACACAGCTCATCACCCTGAACACACCATCCCCACTGTCATACATGGTGGCGGCAGCATCATGGTTTGGGCCTGCTTTTCTTCAGCAGGGACAGGGAAGATGGTTAAAATTGATGGGAAGATGGATGGAGCCAAATACAGGACCATTCTGGAAGAAAACCTGATGGAGTCTGCAAAAGACCTGAGACTGGGATGGAGATTTGTCTTCCAACAAGACAATGATCCAAAACATAAAGCAAAATCTACAATGGAATGGTTCAAAAATAAACATATCCAGGTGTTAGAATGGCCAAGTCAAAGTCCAGACCTGAATCCAATCGAGAATCTGTGGAAAGAACTGAAAACTGCTGTTCACAAATGCTCTCCATCCAACCTCACTGAGCTCGAGCTGTTTTGCAAGGAGGAATGGGAAAAAATGCCAGTCTCTCGATGTGCAAAACTGATAGAGACATACCCCAAGCGACTTACAGCTGTAATCGCAGCAAAAGGTGGCGCTACAAAGTATTAACTTAAGGGGGCTGAATAATTTTGCACGCCCAATTTTTCAGTTTTTGATTTGTTAAAAAAGTTTGAAATGTCCAATAAATGTCGTTCCACTTCATGATTGTGTCCCACTTGTTGTTGATTCTTCACAAAAAAATACAGTTTTATATCTTTATGTTTGAAGCCTGAAATGTGGCAAAAGGTCGCAAAGTTCAAGGGGGCCGAATACTTTCGCAAAGGCACTGTATTTGACTGCTTTACAGAAAGCAGATAAACCCTCTCCCAACTAACGTGTTGAATTGTATATATCAGAACACATTAGGATGTTAGGAAGGAACACACCATGGGGGCTTCAGGCCTTTCCATCAGGGCCCAATTAAAAACACATGAAAAGAGGTTGACTGCAGAGCGAAGCCCCCAGCCATACAGGGCCTGGAGGAAAAAGATAGATCGAGAGAGGGAGGGAAGGAAGAAGAGTAAATAACTGTATTGTACTATGTTGGTGAACTCACAGGTGCTAAAGACAGAGACATTTGGACTGGTGCTGTGCAGATGTTGTACAGGAAGATTGTTCCATTTATGACATTTTAAAAAATTACTGAAGCGCAGGTGACCTATTTGTTCACCAATATCCTGAATGGACAACACATACATGGGCTACATTTACAATAAGAAAATATTGTCTTTTATTTTTCGGTAATGTCCTTAAATAGACACGTTTGTGTTCAAAGTGGGTCATACAAGACTACGCTACAGTACATCACCCTGTAATCACGCCACTAGTATGTTTGGAACCATTCGATGCTGTATACTATGTTTAAGCTATGTTTCTACACACACTATCTGTAGACTAAGTATACAGCTCTGTCTCTGAATGCAACGGTGATGGTTAGTGGAAAGCCCCATGAGGAAGAGGCATAACCAGTAACCAGGAGAGGGTGGGCATAATGCACCACACAACCCACCTACATACATGGGCACCTATTCATAAAGCTTCTCAGAGTATGAGTGCTGATCTTGGATGAGTTTTGCCTTTTAGATCATAACGGATGGACAGGGAGGAATCTGATCCTAGATCAGCATTCCTACTCTAAGAGGCTTTATGATTACAATCCCTGGAGATAAACATGTTGGACTTGATAGTAACTAAAGTCATTATCTAGTCAACAGTTGAGGTGCAGTGGGTCACGGCAGACTGGTAGAGAACCACCGCCTGGCACCTCTTCTAGAATACCTCTAAAACATCAACTCTGTTACAGTCAAATTAAAGTGAGCCCTGTCATCCTTTTCATTTAACTTCAAGCACTGGTTAAAGTGTATCCACGATAATAACAGACAAACAGAAATGGGTGTGTTGTCTGTGGTACTGTTAAAAGCATGTGTGTTCTCCATCCCTGGTATTGTTGAATGTTTAATCTGGGTTGTCTGTGGTATTGTTAAAAGCCTGGGTCTGTGTGTTGTCCATCCATCCATGATTTATTGAAAGCTGTAGTAACATGACAGCAGTCTCCCCTCTCATAGAACTGTATCCAAAATGGCACCCTATTCCTTATCTAGTGCACTAGGGTGCCATTTGGGACGGGGTCTAGATCTTCCTGCTGAAATCTATTCCTGTTAATTGTCCCCCCAGGCGTCAGCCCCACATTGCCTTCAGTGTAAAAGTCATTCATGTTGATTCCAGTGGAATAATAGTTGGAGCTTATCAGATCTATTTTAGCTGCTGGGTTGTTAGAAAGACAGGGCTGGCTGGGCCCTACTCTGCTCATTACGGCTATTTCACTTCTTTACTTCACAGCCAGGGACCAGGCTTTATCACTAATGCTGGTGGGGTTGACACACAAGCACACTCACTCACACACACACACACACACAGGCATGCACACACATACAGGTAACCTACAGCTGTACCATAACAAACAGGGGGCAGAATCCAACGACCCCTGATGAGTTAGAGGGGTGTGCCATTTGGGACGCACACAGGGGTAGATAAGGAAAAGTGGTGCTATTGACCTAAACAGTATACTACTTTGATATTGAGGCTTGGTCCTACATACGTTTCATTGTCCAGGGCAATAGTTTAGTTTATTCAGATACCCATTAGTACATCAGGACTGATATTTCATACTGACACACTATCCAACACGATGCAATACATGAAACACAAAATAGATAGTCTGTAGACTCATTTGTAGCAGAAAAAAAAGAAAATGGAGTGGAGAGAGACAGATGTATACAGCTGTAGATCTGTCATAACACACCATGTAGTAACTTACTCTGATAGATTCCCTGCTAGCGGCAGTAAAAATGTGTGGATTAAAACTTGATTATTGATTATCTTTATCAACTGTTCAGAAAATGAGTTGCAATAAAACAAAACCCTTAACAAGTTCTTCCCATCCAGCTAAAATGGTGGGGGTGTAACGCCCTGACCTGAGAGAGCCTTTATATGTCTCTATTTTGGGTTGGTCAGGGTGTGATTTGGGTGGGCATTCTAGGTTTCTTTATTTCTATGTTTTGGTCGGGTTTGGTTCTCAATCAGGGACAGCTGTCTACCGTTGTCTCTGATTGGGAATCATACTTAGTTAGCCCTTTCCCTCCTTTCAGTGTGGGTAGTTAACTTTGTTAGTGGAATTATCGCCCAGTTAAGCTTCACGGTCGTTTCTTTGTTTTGTTGGCGACATTCATTCAAATAAAAGGAATATGTACGTTCACCACGCTGCACTTTGGTCCACTTCTTACGACGTCCGTGACAGGGGGAGTTGATATAAATGACAGATTCCCAGATTCTCTGGCAGAAAAATGTTACAAGATATACTTCTATAAGTGTTCTAGTTAAAGCTCAGAATGCCAGTAAAACTATACTAACGGTCACACCAAAAACCATTCATGAAGTCTTCACCCTTTTATGGTATACAGTACATGCGTACAATGTTTGGGTGTGAGGCATGTAGTGGACAATTCATAAAAGAAAATCTGAGGCATGCAAGGAACAAGACAGCTGTTCTGTTGTGATGGAATTATCCATTTTCCTGTCTCCTTACCCCACTCCTGGTATGTTTCATATGGATCTCAAACAGCCATTTTAAGACATAGGACTTTAAGTAAAAGCAGCCAGATCAAACAGACAGAGTAGGGTATAATGCTTATTATTATGAACCGAGGTGCCTCAACATGAACACAGACATTAGACATTTCCAGGGCAAGTACATGCAACACTAGTTCTTCTGATATCTTTAATAACAGGGGTAGGGGTAAATTATATGAGAGCTCCTCTTCCAAATCAGATCACTCCGTCGGTGGGTGTTTCCCAAATGGCACCCTATTCCCTATGCATGTAGTGCCCTACATTTGACTGGGCCCTGTCGATTACTAACACAGATCTGAACCCATTATAGTTAACTATAAAGGGTATAGGGTGTCATTTTGGACTCAACCACATACACCTGTTTTTTCCTGAAAAAAAATAAAAACTTGTTAGCTACATCCTAACTATTTCCACTGACTGGCTGCCCATCCCTATTCACCCCTAACCATCTATTAAATCAGATTTACTAGAAACACCAAGGACAGGGAATATAGTTATTTCACAACTACCCTCCTCACATTCCGGTGTTTAACTAGTTGCTGAGAGGCTGGGGTTGCATCCCAAATGCTGTACACTACTTTTGACCAGGGCTCCAGGCCCATAGGGCTCTGGTCAAAAGTAGTGCACTATATAGGGAATAGGGTGCTATTTGGGATATAGCCTGGGTTAGGGTAATAAAGATCCTGCAGGGTCTAAATGACTGACTGCATCAATAATGTCACTGCTGTGACTATTCAACCACAATAGAAAACAGTCTGACTCTTGCCCAGAGCTGTGAGCTTTTTTAGAACTTGTTCAAAAGTTCCCGAGGTTTTTCCTGCTGGGCTGTAGTCACCTAGAGTTCAGAGGTCACTGTGTTTAATCCGGTTTGTGCCAGTTCTGCTTAGATCCCACACAGGCTGCTGATGAGTTTTAAACCCCAAGCACTTAACCCACAGGCCCACTTTATGGCTGTACCAAGCCCAGACCATCCCTTTAACATACTACAGGTTCGTCATTTGGTCACCCGATGTTGCAGGAAATTTGCACAGCAGGACTTGTAGTGTATTCAAGGTTTAAAAAGGCTTATCAAGTTTGCAATTTCCAACTGAAAATTCCAGACTTGGTTTGCCCTAGCTGAGGATTCTCAACTCCACGATACTAAAATATATGCGGTTGTCACCGCCGGTCGGATCCTCTCCTTGTTCGGGCGGCGCTCGGCGTTGCCGGGTTTCTAGCCATCGTCGATCTACTTTTCATTTTCCATTTGTTTTGTCTTGTTTTTCCACACACCTGGTTTCAATTCCCTCATTTACTTGTTGTGTATTTAACCCTCTGTTCCCCCCATGTCTTTGTGTGGGATTGTTTATTGTAGTGCTTGTGCACGTTCCCCGTGAGCGCACAACGGGTTATTTTTGTACCCATTTAACTTGTTGTTCTGGATGCCGTTGGTTTTGCTTAATGAATCTCTGGTTATTACCCAGTTCTGCTCTCCTGCGCCTGACTTCTCTGCCGCCAATTACGCACCCCGCTACAGTGGTGAAATGACTGGGCTGCTCCTTCGCCATTAACAATCAACAACTCCCTTGGCGGAGGCTGCGTAAAAAGCTATTTTTATCAAAAACTCTGGATTAAATAAAATAATACCGACTCGATGTAGTCGGAGATACACTCAGCCAAATCTCATCGCCACTCAACTCCATTGTGGAATTGAGAATTCTCTGCTAGATTTGCCGTAAATAAAATGTATCAACCCCTACAAAAATGTCCATTAATTATAATCCACACAATAATTCACAATCCCTGTTGCTGCAGGATTCTTTTCCTGCTGTGAGAAACTGGTCAAATTAAGATCCCACACCTGTATGTCATACGATGAAAAGATAACACTGTCTTTGTCATTAAGAATCACACCTCTACTTGTGAAAGTAGAGTTTCATAATTCCTGGTGGGAGGACAGCAGTAGTCTGAGCAGCATTACATGGATCTGTGTTTGGTTCACAACCTGACACTTCTGTGTCACACACTACAACAATAACAACAGCCTTCTGGAAATTGTCAGAAAATTAATGGAATATTTGCATCCAAACTGTGGTGGTTTCTGGGTCTACAGAGAGAGCTGCTGGCTTTGAGATTCATATTGGTTAACAATGATTCTACTGCATAATGGCATGAGGTTTACTCTTCATTGCTCTCTCTGTGTGTCTATCTGTCTGTGTGTGTGTCTCTTTCTCTCTCTCTCTCTCTGTGTGTCTATCTGTCTGTCTCTGTGGGTGTGTCTCTTTCTTAGTCTCTCTTTCATTCTCTCTCTGTGTCTATCTGTCTGTCTGTCTCTGTGTGTGTCTCTTTCTTTGTCTCTCTTTCATTCTCTCTCTGTGTCTATCTGTCTGTCTGTCTCTGTGTGTGTCTCTTTCTTTGTCTCTCTTTCATTCTCTCTCTCTCTCTGTGTCTATCTGTCTGTCTGTCTCTGTGTGTGTCTCTTTCTTTGTCTCTCTTTCATTCTCTCTCTCTCTGTGTGTCTATCTGTCTTTCTCTGTGTGTGTGTCTCTTTCTTTGTCTCTCTTTCATTCTCTCTCTCTCTTTCTCTCTCTCTCTCTCTCTCTCTCTCTCTCTCTCTCTCTCTGTGTCTATCTGTCTGTCTCTGTGTGTGTGTCTCTTTCTTTGTCTCTCTTTCACTCTCTCTCTCTCTGTGTTTGTTCTATGACAATGCTGCTCTCATGGTGAATTGTTTTTCTCTGGATTGAAACCGTGGAATCATATGAACTGACAGTTAGTTTTACTGTTAAACCAGAGGGAAAACAGACATCAACCACGTAAAACATTATTTTTAGGAGGTTATTATCAGTTACTGTACTTTTACTAAAATTATTCTCAGACTATCAGGATGAAATACAAACCCCAAATAATGACAATGCCTGCTTCCAAAATGGGACTCTATTTCTTATATACTGCACTACTTTTGAACAGAATCATGTGTACTGCACTATTGTCCTGGACAGCAGCCACCTACTAAGGGCCCACTCAGGTCCCACTGGGGCAGGCAGTCAGTGGCTGTGTTTCAAATGGCACCCTGTTTCCTATGTAGTGCATGAAGTTTCTATAAAACTGCTAATGTACTTGTACTTCGTGCTTGATGCCAGAAGGTGGCAATGTAACATTTTATATCTTTATTGTATCATGTTTTTCACTTCAATCTACTTTGCATTTCTAGATAGGAAGTGATGAGCCTGTGCCTTCATTACTATTTTACTCAAATGTATTTCCAGTCAAATCCAATATGAGATATCTGTTATTAGCAGAGGTCGACTAATGGAAAACCGAGTCAGAATGGAAAGCTATAGAGCACCAAGCTGTTCAAGTCACTGAGAGACCATAAGACATGCCTTTTTATATGTGTACCAAATGGCACACTATTCCCTATATAGTGCACAACTTTTGACCCAAGGGTCTATGGGTCCTGGTCAAAAGTAGTGCACTATAAAGGGAATAGGGTGCCATTTTGGAAGCATTCCTTTGTCATCACTGGTTGGTTTTACAAAGGAACCTAAAGGCATCTCAGAGAGTAGCGGAGGAGTAACAGTCTGAGTGTTACAGACTAGCTGATCCAGTCTCTCTCTGAGCTCTGTGGTTTTCACTAATCAATGTCAGAGTCCGACCGCTAATCATTGTCTGCAGTCTAACAGGAGAGTGGAAGACAGACAGGTAGTCAGAACGAGAGAGAATGAGGTAAAGAGAGAGAGAGAGCTAAACAGAGTGAGATCATTTGGTTTGCTGGCTGTGTGGGTTTATATTAGCCGCTGGAAAGACATGGGCAATTTAAGAGTCACATGCACCACTTTTGACTGGAGTCTTATGTTCAAAAGTAGTGCACTATTAAAGGAATAGGGTGCCATTTGGGACATGCCTCAGATCTATCCTGTAGTCCAGTGTCACCACTCTGCTTGTATCACCTTTCTGCCAGGAAGAACATGGTTCATACTGGCCTGCACTCCTCTGTGTTTCTTCTCTGTGCACACAAGGAGATACTTTCACAGTAATGCAGTATGTCTGACAAACTATATTAAGCTTCATAACTCGGCTAAAAACGGTACCTTGTGAAGTCTGAAATGATGTTCTGAGCTGGAGTATTGCGTCAGGGCAATTTGAGTGTTCATTTGCTGTACCGAACCTCTCCATGCTCCACAGTACATTTAAAACGTCTAATAGTCTGATGATTAAAACAGCTCAGGACAGGACAGAACCCCATGGAAAGGAAAGATGGACCCTAGAGTATAGAATTCCATATAGAAACATGAATTATAAGATTTCTATGTGCACAACTAGGTCTGAGGAAGCAGCCTCTGTGATATCTGAGAATAGATGGTTTCCATGGGGAATCTGGTGTGTTTACATTGACCTATACAATATTGTATTCCATTTGTTTTTTCCATAGAATTCCATACTCTATATCATTTATAGGATCTATGTGGTCTTTGAATCAACCATTATGGAGAGAATACAGAGAGAATATATTATAGACTGTATAAAGGTCTTTGAATCAACCATTATGGAGAGAATACAGAGAGAATATATTATAGACTGTATAAAGGTCTTTGAATCAACCATTATGGAGAGAATACAGAGAGAATATATTATAGACTGTATAAAGGTCTTTGAATCAACCATTATGGAGAGAATACAGAGAGAATATATTATAGACTGTATTTTTTTTATTTTTTATTTTTTATTTCACCTTTATTTAACCAGGTAGGCTAGTTGAGAACAAGTTCTCATTTGCAACTGCGACCTGGCCAAGATAAAGCATAGCAGTGTGAGCAGACAACAAAGAGTTACACATGGAGTAAACAATTAACAAGTCAATAACACAGTAGAAACCAAAGGGGGAGTCTATATACAATGTGTGCAAAAGGCATGAGGAGGTAGGCCAATAATTACAATTTTGCAGATTAACACTGGAGTGATGAATGATCAGATGGTCATGTACAGGTAGAGATATTGGTGTGCAAAAGAGCAGAAAAGTAAATAAATAAAAACAGTATGGGGATGAGGTAGGTGAGAAAGGGTGGGCTATTTACCAATAGACTATGTACAGCTGCAGCGATCGGTTAGCCGCTCAGATAGCTGATGTTTGAAGTTGGTGAGGGAGATAAAAGTTTCCAACTTCAGCGATTTTTGCAATTCGTTCCAGTCACAGGCAGCAGAGTACTGGAACGAAAGGCGGCCAAATGAGGTGTTGGCTTTAGGGATGATCAGTGAGATACACCTGCTGGAGCGCGTGCTACGGATGGGTGTTGCCATCGTGACCAGTGAGCTGAGATAAGGCGGAGCTTTACCTAGCATGGACTTGTAGATGACCTGGAGCCAGTGGGTCTGGCGACGAATATGTAGCGAGGGCCAGCCGACTAGAGCATACAAGTCGCAGTGGTGGGTGGTATAAGGTGCTTTAGTGACGAAACGGATGGCACTGTGATAGACTGCATCCAGTTTGCTGAGTAGAGTGTTGGAAGCCATTTTGTAGATGACATCGCCGAAGTCGAGGATCGGTAGGATAGTCAGTTTTACTAGGGTAAGCTTGGCGGCGTGAGTGAAGGAGGCTTTGTTGTGGAATAGAAAGCCGACTCTTGATTTGATTTTCGATTGGAGATGTTTGATATGAGTCTGGAAGGAGAGTTTGCAGTCTAGCCAGACACCTAGGTACTTATAGACGTCCACATATTCTAGGTCGGAACCATCCAGGGTGGTGATGCTAGTCGGGCATGCGGGTGCAGGCAGCGACCGGTTGAAAAGCATGCATTTGGTTTTACTAGCGTTTATGAGCAGTTGGAGGCCACGGAAGGAGTGTTGTATGGCATTGAAGCTTGTTTGGAGGTTAGATAGCACAGTGTCCAAAGACGGGCCGAAGGTATATAGAATGGTGTCGTCTGCGTAGAGGTGGATCAGGGAATCGCCCGCAGCAAGAGCAACATCATTGATATACACAGAGAAAAGAGTCGGCCCGAGAATTGAACCCTGTGGCACCCCCATAGAGACTGCCAGAGGACCAGACAGCATGCCCTCCGATTTGACGCACTGAACTCTGTCTGCAAAGTAATTGGTGAACCAGGCAAGGCAGTCATCCGAAAAACCGAGGCTCCTGAGTCTGCCGATAAGAATATGGTGATTGACAGAGTCGAAAGCCTTGGCAAGGTCGATGAAGACGGCTGCACAGTACTGTCTTTTATCGATGGCGGTTATGATATCGTTGAGTACCTTGAGTGTGGCTGAGGTGCACCCATGACCGGCTCGGAAACCAGATTGCACAGCGGAGAAGGTGCGGTGGGATTCGAGATGGTCAGTGACCTGTTTGTTGACTTGGCTTTCGAAGACCTTAGATAGGCAGGGCAGGATGGATATAGGTCTGTAACAGTTTGGGTCCAGGGTGTCTCCCCCTTTGAAGAGGGGGATGACTGCGGCAGCTTTCCAATCCTTGGGGATCTCAGACGATATGAAAGAGAGGTTGAACAGGCTGGTAATAGGGGTTGCGACAATGGTGGCAGATAGTTTCAGAAATAGAGGGTCCAGATTGTCAAGCCCAGCTGATTTGTACGGGTCCAGGTTTTGCAGCTCTTTCAGAACATCTGCTATCTGGATTTGGTTAAAGGAGAACCTGGAGAGGCTTGGGCGAGGAGCTGAGGGGGGGGCCGGAGCTGTTGGCCGAGGTTGAAGTAGCCAGGCGGAAGGCATGGCCAGCCGTTGAGAAATGCTTATTGAAGTTTTCGATAATCATGGATTTATCAGTGGTGACCGTGTTACCTAGCCTCAGTGCAGTGGGCAGCTGGGAGGAGGTGCTCTTGTTCTCCATGGACTTCACGGTGTCCCAGAACTTTTTGGAGTTGGAGCTACAGGATGCAAACTTCTGCCTGAAGAAGCTGGCCTTAGCTTTCCTGACTGACTGCGTGTATTGGTTCCGGACTTCCCTGAACAGTTGCATATAAAGGTCTTTGAATCAACCATTATGGAGAGAATACAGAGAGAATATATTATAGACTGTATAAAGGTCTTTGAATCAACCATTATGGAGAGAATACAGAGAGAATATATTATAGACTGTATAAAGGTCTTTGAATCAACCATTATGGAGAGAATACAGAGAGAATATATTATAGACTGTATAAAGGTCTTTGAATCAACCATTATGGAGAGAATACAGAGAGAATATATTATAGACCGTATAAAGCAAAATAATATATACATTCAGTTCTAATACTGTAAATCTCAAACAGCAGGAAGTGGTAATGTGGCTGCAAAATGTATTTTATGCAAACTATACAGTATAGTGTATATATATATATATATATATATATATATATATATGTATATATATATATATATATATATATATATATATTACTTTGAACCAACGTGGAATAGACGTTGACTTGACGTCTGTGCCCATTAGGATTTCACTGTACTAGTGCACGTGACAATAAAACTTGAAACTTGAAATCCACCAACTATTCCCAGTCATGATATACTGTATGATCCACCAAGACTCTTCCTAGAGCTGGCTGCCAGGCCAAACTGAGCAATCGGGGGAGAAGGGTCTTGGACAAGGAGGTGACCAAGAACCCGATGGTCACTCTGACAGAGCTCTAGAGTTTCTCTTTGGAGATGGGAGAACCTTCCAGAAGGACAACCATCTCTGCAGCACTCCACCAATCAGGCCTTCATGGTCGAGTGGCCAGTCGGAAGCCACTTCTCAGTTAAAGGCACATGACAGCCCGCTTGGAATTTGCCAAAAAGGCACCTAAAGGACTCTCAGACCATGAGAAACAAGATTCTCTGGTCTGATGAAACCAGGATTCAACTCTTTGGCCTGAATGCCAAGAGTCACGTCTGGAGGAAAACTGGCACAATCCCTACGGTGAAGCATGGTGGTGGCAGCATCATGCTGTGGGGATGTTTTTCAGCAGCAGGGACTGGGAGACTAGTCAGGATCGAGGGAAAGATGAGTACAGAGAGATCCTTGATGAAAACCTGCTCCAGAGCGCTTAGGACCTCAGACTGGGTGGCGAAAATTCACCTTCGACCAGGACAACAACCATAAGCACACAGCCAAGACAACGCAGGACTGGCTTCGGGACAAGTCTCTGAATGTCCTTGAGTGGTCCAGCCAGAGCCCGGACTTGAACCCGATCTAACATTTCAGGAGAGACCTGAAAATAGCTGTGCAGCGAAGCTCCCCATCCAACCTGACAGAGCTTGAGACGATCTGAAGAGAAGAATGTGCCCAAATACAGGTGTGCCAAGCTTGTAGCGTCATACCCAAGAAGATTTCAGGCTGTAATCGCTGCCAAAGGTGCTTCAACAAAGTACTGAGTCAAGGGTCTGAATACTTATGTAAATGTTATATTTCAGTTTTCAAAATTGTTCCAAAAAACAGGGGTTGTGGGGTATTGTGGGGTATTGTGTGTAGACTGATGAGGTGGAATTTAAACAAATATATATTTTAGAATAAGGCTGTAACCTAACAAAATGTGGAAAATGTCTAGGGGTACGAATGCATTATAAGTGACTGGGACACAGTTAGAGTCGGTGAGTTTTGTTTCCCTTGAAAAAGTTACTGCATATACAGTACTGTTAGCTGCAGACACAACTTCAGAGGAAGATATAAATATTGATGACAAAGTCTTATGTCACTGTAGAAAACAGTAGGTATTCCCAAACTCACTAAATCAGCAAATCAAATATTCTGTTTGTCTTTTTGCCTCTCCCTCTCTCTCTCAAACATACCCTACTCTTTCACTTGTCAGATCCAAACACAATATGAAAATGTAAATCACCAAAAGCGAGAAAAGGATGTCAAATGGAACAAACATCATGTACTTTTTTAAAAATGTGTTTATTTTAATTTTATTGAACCTTTATTTGACCAGGCAAGTCAATTAACAACAAATTCTTATTTACAATGACTGCCTACGAAGAGAGACACCAAAACACTACATAAAGAGAGACCTAAGACAACAACACACCATGGCAACAACACATAACACAGCATGGTAGCAACACAACATGACACAGCATGGTAGCAACACAACATGACACAAACATGGTACAAACATTGTTAGGCACAGACAACAGCACAAAGGGCAAAAAGGTAGAGACAACAATGCATCAAGCAAATAAGCCACAAGTGTCAGTAAGTGTCCATGATTGAGTTTTTTAATGTAGAGATGGAGATAAAACTTAAAACTAAAGAAACTAAGATCAGCCTTCACTTCAGTTCAATGAAACACGCTGTCCTTACAGTACACCTAGCAGCAGCAAACGCAACAGTTGCTAGTAACAAGCAATGTTCCCTAAAAAAATCTTTTGGAACTGAGCAAACTTCAGGTTGACAGAGCGCAAACTTGAATGTTGTGAAAATTCTGTGCAACTTCCTGCGCGTGTTTACTGTGAACACTGAGGCTGTACCCACTTTAATTTAGTGTTTTATAACAGTGGCCAAGTAAGCTACTGTGACTATTTGATCATAATGTAGGCCTACCAGAGTGTCTTACCATATAAAACAATGGAGAAAATGCATCACCTAACATTTTAACATGGAAATAGCGGTTCTATCATTCAGCCTACAGTAGCAACCAATATGTGATATTCAATGTAGGCCTATATTCCATGAGACTTTTGGGGGGGAAACATGCAGGGCTTGACATTAACCTGTTTATTCACTTGTCCTTCAGACAAGGAGGTGACTGAACATTTTGTTGTGTTCTTTGATGCAAGAAACAACTTTACAAAATAAAATGCATTATTATTCCTCTACCATTATTACAGAGAATCAGACAAATTATCCTACCCTCTGCCTATTGGCTACTTAGCGTATTCAAGCCTGTCTCAAAATACAACACTGCCCCCTTAAGAGATAAAAAAAAAGCTCTTTACCTGACTCGCTTTTCAAAGATGGCTAGAGATGTTCACGTTTGTGCTCTTTACAGGAAGCAACCACTCCCACATTTCTGACTACAAATGAGTTATACCTGGGCTAATAACTCACTAACTAGAAAATAATATGAACAAATGTGCACAAGTGGCTAAATGCAGCTCTCTCTCTTTGATCTCAAAACAAGCAACGCATAATAATCGCAACCACTGTAAAACAGTCCAGTTCAACGTGAACGGCACAAATCCAAATATGGCCATGCTCTATTAGCATATAATCCTACTGCAGCTCTGATTGGTTATGGCGCACCAGTCTGTGTAGGGTAAGGGTGGGCATTCCGGCTCTTTTCAGTGAGCCGGCTCATTCCGATCATCTCACCAGCCGTCTCTTTTGGCTCCCAAACGGCTCTTTAAAAAAATATGTTTTGTATTTTTTCAAGTCAAACAGTTTGCGATATTTCGACTACGATTGGGGTTAAAACAATTCTAATTAAATTATTATTATATATATTTTTTTAATTTGACCTTTATTTAACTAGGCAAGTCAGTTAAGAACAAATGACAGCCTAGGAGAACAGTGGGTTAACTGCCTGTTCAGGGTCAGAACGACAGATTTGTAACTTGTCAGCACGGGGATTTGAACTTGTAACCTTTCGGTTACTAGTCCAATGCTCTAACCACTAGGCTACCCTGCCGCCCCTTAATTAAATTATTAAATTAAATCATACTCTACCTCAACCACAATGTATTTAAAAATGCATTGGTTTGTTATGAAGAATAATACTATTAAACATGTGCATTTAAAGTATAACTTTTTAATGTATATGAACAAAGTGCCTATATATCTAACCATTCAAAACAAATACAATCTGAACAACATAATAGAATATTGTATCATATCAAAGAAAAATAAATAACAATGTGCAAAACTGCAGCATCCCACTTAAAACATTAAACTGGTCCCTCTTTTCTCTCTCTTCTTTATTGCCCTGTTATAACCAGCAGCGCACAGCAATGCTGACCATGTTTAGCTTTTATGAGAGATTTGCGTTCAGAAATGCAAGCTGCCTCACTTTCGAGGGGCTGATGCGGTTTCTTCTCTCAGTAATTATTTGTCCCTCTTTCGAGAAGAACCTCTCAGAGGGAACGGATGTGGGCACGATGCAGAATCTCCCTGTCATGACTTTAGTAAGCCGTGGGTAGACGAAGAACAAGAAGCCTTGTTCTTCCACCAGCTCAGAGGATCTGCAGATCTTTGACGGAGGGGCTCCTCAAAATAGCATCAGACCTCCATAATGGCATCTGCTAGCTAAATGACTACCGCCCTGTAGCACTCACTTCCGTCATCATGAAGTGCTTTGAGAGACTAGTCAAGGACCATATCAACCTCCTCCCTACCTGACACCCTAGACCCACTCCAATTTGCTTACCGCCCCAATAGGTCCACAGACGACGCAATCGCCATCACACTGCACACTGCCCTAACCCATCTGGACAGGAGGAATATCTATGTAAGAATGCTGTTCATCGATTACAGCTTAGCATTTAACACCATAGTACCCTCCAAACTCGTCATTAAGCTCGAGACCCTGGGTCTCGACCCCACCCTGTGCAACTGGGTCCTGGACTTCCTGAGTCCCCACAAGGGTGAGTTCTCAGCCCTGTCCTGTACTCCCTGTTCACCCACGACTGCATGGCCATGCACGCCTCCAATCATCAAGTGTGCAGACAACACTACAGTGGTAGGCTTGATTACCAACAACGACGAGACGAGATGATTGAGTTGGACTTCAGGAAACAGCAGAGGGAGCAGCCCCCTATCTACATTGACGGGACAGTAGTGGAGAGGGTGGAGAGTTTTAAGTTCCTCTGTGTACACATCACGGACAAACTGAAATGGTCCACCCACACAGACAGCGTGGTGAAGAAGGCGCAGCAGCGCCTCTTCAACCTCAGGAGGCTGAAGAAATTCGGCTTGTCACCAAAAACACTCACAAACTTTTACAGATGCACAATCGAGAGCATCCTGTCGGGCTGTCTCACCGCCTGGTACGGCAGCTGCTCCGCCCATAACCGTAAGGCTCTCCAGAGGGTAATGAGGTCTGCACAATGCATTACCGGGGGCAAACTACCTGCCCTCCAGGACACCTACACCACCCGATGTCACAGGAAGGTCAAAAAGATCATCAAGGACAACAACCACCCGAGTCACTGCCTGTTCACCCCGCTATCATCCAGAAGGCGAGGTCAGTACAGGTGCATCAAAGCGGGGACCGAGAGACTGAAAAACTTCTATCTTAAGGCCATCAGACTGTTAAACAGCCACCACTAACATTGAGTGGCTGCTGCCAACATACTGACTCCAGCCACTTTAATAATGGAAAAATTTATGTAATCAATTTATCACTAGCCACTATATTATATAATGTTTACTTAACCTACATTACTCATCTCATATGTTTATACTGTACACTATACCATCTACTGCATCTTGCCATCTTGATATAATTAAATGTATCACTAGCCACTTTAAACAATGCCACTTTATATAATGTTCTCATACCCTACATTACTCATCTCATATGTATATACTGTACGCTATACCATCTACTGCATCTTGCCATCTTGATGTAATGTATCACTAGCCACTTTAAACAATGCCGCTTTATATGTCTTCATACCCTACGTTACTCATCTCATATGTATATACTGTACTCTATACCATCTACTGCATCTTGCCTATGCCGTTCGGCCATCACTCATGTATATGTTTTTATGGAAATGTTTATGTACATTTGTATTCGTTCCTTTACACTTGTGTGTATAAGGTAGTTGTTGTGAAATTGTTAGGTTATATTACTTGTTAGAAATTACTGCATGGTCGGGAACTAGAAGCACAAGCATTTCGCTACACTTGCATTAACACCTGCTAACCATGTGTATGTGACAAATAAATGTGATTTGATTTGATTTGATAAGCCAGTGACTCAGCCCCAGTAATAGGGTTAGAGGCAGAGAATCCCAGTGGAGAGAGGGGAACCGGCCAGGCAGAGACATCAAGGGCGGTTCGTTGCTCCAGTGCCTTTCCGTTTACCTTCACACTCCTGGGCCAGACTACACTCAATCATAGGACCTACTGAAGAGATGAGTCTTCAATACCCCCAAGCCATTAGACTGCTGAACAGTTTCTACCCCCAAGCCATAAGACTGCTGAACAGCTTCTACCCCCAAGCCATAAGACTGCTGAACAGCTTCTACCCCCAAGCCATAAGACTGCTGAACAGCTTCTACCCCCAAGCCATTAGACTGCTGAACAGCTTCTACCCCAAGCCATAAGACTGCTGAACAGCTTCTACCCCCAAGCCATTAGACTGCTGAACAGCTTCTACCCCCAAGCCATTAGACTGCTGAACAGCTTCTACCCCCAAGCCATAAGACTGCTGAACAGCTTCTACCCCCAAGCCATTAGACTGCTGAACAGCTTCTACCCCCAAGCCATAAGACTGCTGAACAGCTTCTACCGCCAAGCCATAAGACTGCTGAACAGCTTCTACCCCCAAGCCATAAGACTGCTGAACAGCTTCTACCCCCAAGCCATTAGACTGCTGAACAGCTTCTACCCCCAAGCCATTAGACTGCTGAACAGCTTCTACCCCCAAGCCATTAGACTGCTGAACAGCTTCTACCCCCAAGCCATTAGACTGCTGAACAGCTTCTACCCCCAAGCCATTAGACTGCTGAACAGCTTCTACCCCCAAGCCATTAGACTGCTGAACAGCTTCTACCCCCAAGCCATTAGACTGCTGAACAGTTTCTACCCCCAAGCCATAAGACTGCTGAACAGCTTCTACCCCCAAGCCATTAGACTGCTGAACAGTTTCTACCCCCAAGCCATAAGACTGCTGAACAGTTTCTACCCCCAAGCCATAAGACTGCTGAACAGTTTCTACCCCCAAGC
The DNA here is from genome assembly GCF_002021735.2 of Oncorhynchus kisutch. Classification (NCBI taxonomy): domain Eukaryota; kingdom Metazoa; phylum Chordata; class Actinopteri; order Salmoniformes; family Salmonidae; genus Oncorhynchus; species Oncorhynchus kisutch. Next base: position 61,901,714 of record NC_034188.2, on the reverse strand, counting down.
CATAAGACTGCTGAACAGTTTCTACCCCCAAGCCATAAGACTGCTGAACAGTTTCTACCCCCAAGCCATAAGACTGCTGAACAGCTTCTACCCCCAAGCCATAAGACTGCTGAACAGCTTCTACCCCCAAGCCATAAGACTGCTGAACAGCTTCTACCCCCAAGCCATAAGACTGCTGAACAGCTTCTACCCCCAAGCCATTAGACTGCTGAACAGCTTCTACCCCCAAGCCATTAGACTGCTGAACAGCTTCTACCCCCAAGCCATAAGACTGCTGAACAGCTTCTACCCCCAAGCCATTAGACTGCTGAACAGCTTCTACCCCCAAGCCATTAGACTGCTGAACAGTTCATCAAATAGCTACACAGACTATTTACATTGACCCCTTATTTTATGATTGTTTTTTATGTTGTTTTGCACTGACTCTCTTGCACAGGCTCAATGTACACTCACTGTACTCCAACCACACACACACACACACACGCACACACACACACACACATGCATATTGATGAGACACACACACACACTCATTCATATTCTTTCACACTCTTCACATGAGCTGCTGCTACTCTCACTTTACCCCTACCTACATGTACTTATTACCGCAATTACCTCGACTAACCCGTAGCCCTGCACATTGATTTGGTACTGGTACCCCTTCTATATAGTCTCATTGTTGTTATTCTATTGTGTTACTATTTTTCCTTTAATTTATTTAGTAAATTCTTATTGTTGGTTAGGGGCTTATAAGTAAGCATTTCAAGGTAAGGTCTACAACTATTGTTTTCTGTGCAAGTGATAAATAAAATGTTATTTTATTTGACTCATTTTCTGGCTTGCAGAGAGGACCTTTTCCAAACAATTCTATGTCTTTGTGTCAGATAGTGAATGGTGCTACCTGTCACCAGATGACTAGCAGGCATAGAAATTGGGTGTTATTCTGCTGTGAGGTCTATCCTATGATTCTGTCTGCCATCTGTACTGACAGATGCTTTGCGTCATGCCTAAGAACAACTCTTAGCTGTGGTATATTGGCCATATATCACAGCCCCTCGGGCCTTGTTGCATAAATATTGCATTGCCGGTAAAGCCTATCTGGGTACAGAGTGGTTCTGAAACCACTAAAAGCTGCCATGATATTATGATACTAATGTGGTTGTAGCACTAGAAGATAGAAGATAATATAACACGGAGTGAAATCTGACTGAGAATACAGAGTTAAAGTGTGCAGAAATGGCCTGGGTGCCATTTGGGATGCAGAGATGGAAACATTGCAGCAATCTAAATCTGATCACCTGGTCATAGTGCAAGAGTACCTATGGAGTCGTTGTGTGTTTCGATTTGGTATACTCTACCTTCACAGAGCTTAGTAACAAGGCCCAAACAACTGTCATTCTGCTCACATACACACACGGCTTCCAATGCTGTGGAGGAAAGACTGGTTCAAAACTGGGCTGAGTAGATGTACTGTAGGCCTCTATTATTCCCTAGAAATAAAATAATAAAATATACAAAACTGCTTTGTGCTTTTAACATTCTGGGCAATGGGTATATCAAGGCCACACTACTGCAGTGAATGCCCTGATCCTCTATATCAATCTATGTCAATTTGATTGGAGAACCTAATAGACATTATTTGTGGAAGATCACAAGGTCTTATACATTTTGTTTAGGCTAGTTCCATGGTTTTAGATGCATAGGAAGAACAGATGTCGGAAGGCTGTTTTAAGGACCGCTGTTCTTTCAAACATAAGGTCAATTACAGTCGCGTCCCAACTGGGACCGTATTCCCTATGTAGTGCAATACTTTTGACGATACTATTCCCTATTATGTAGGCAATAGGATGCCGTATGGGACGCAGCCTAAGAATGACGTTGTGGGGTGGTAATGGACATGAAGAAAACAAGTTCACATCAGTTCCGGCTGATCAAATTATCATTTGATCAAATTATGTGTAAGAACGACAATTATATAAAGAAGACTCCAACTCATCATTGCAACTGCTCCTTGGCCGGTATTCAATCTGTGGAGCACTGTCGACAATGCACCGCTTAAAGGCAATGCTCATGCTTTCACAGATTAAAGATGCAGTCCGGGATCTTAAGGACAACAAATTTGTGACATAATGTACAAATTGGATTCGTAAACACACACGCGCATGCACACACAAACGCACTACACACAAACACACACCTCATGTTCTCCTCTCCTCATTACAGTACCAGAGATGTCTTCTTTAGAGTTATTTGACATCAGCTCGTGCCTGTGTTATAAAGTACTGTTATACTTAAAGCCTTAACAGAGAAGAAGCCTATTATAAATATAGATTGACATGAAGCACACAGGGTGGCACTTTGTTTCAATCTGGAGAGTGCCATGTTATAGTCAATGCAGAAGAAGTGAGATGCTGGAGACCTACAGTACACCAGCATTTGTTATGTCATTTGAAATATACGGTAGCCTGGTCCCAGATCTGTTTGTGCTATCACGTCAACTCCTTGCTATGCCAAAAAAAATGACAATGTGTGGCAAGGAGTGGTATGATGGGACAAACAGACTGGTGCCCAGGCTAAATATACCAACACATCACCATTTATTACAATCATATAATTAGAATACAAAATGATGGGCCCCCCGAGTGTCGCAGCGGTCTAAGGCACTGCATCGCGATGTTGAGGCATCACTACAGCCTGGGGTTCGCCATACGGCGGTGCATAACTGGCCCAGAGTCGTCCGGGTTAGGGGAGGGTTTGGCAAGGGGGGGGGGGGGGGGGGGGTTCCTTGGCTCATTAAACTCTAGCGACTTCTTGTGGCGGGCCGAGCGCAAGCTGACTTCAGTCATCAGTTGAACGGTGTTTCTTCCGACACATTGACTCGGCTGGCTTCCGGGTTAAGCGAGCAGCAATGAGACAACATTTGATCGCAACTGGATGTCACGAAAAAGGGGAGAGGACTGTCATGTGGCTGAGAGAGAGAGAGAGAGAGAGAGAGAGAGAGAGAGAGAGAGAGAGAGAGAGAGAGACAAAGGACACTGTCATGCCTTAGTACCCATATCAAGCTTCAGAACATAATACAACCCTAACCTAAACCAATCCGTCATACCCAGTTGGTGTTCTTGACCGTTACTAACGACGTCAATGGATCAAACTCCTCATTCTGTCTCCTACTGCCTCTGACAGAGCTGTGGGAGTTGGACTCCTGACTCTGTCTCCTACTGCCTCTGACAGGGCTGTGGGAGAGGGACTCCTGACTCTGTCTCCTACTGCCTCTGACAGGGCTGTGGGAGAGGGACTACTGACTCTGTCTCCTACTGCCTCTGACAGGGCTGTGGGAGAGGGACTCCTGACTGTCTCCTACTGCCTCTGACAGGGCTGTGGGAGAGGAATTTATAAAGGAGGCAGTCTAAGAGATGGTGCATGTGCCACATCAACTTCCCTCTCCTGTCCCCTCCTATCCTCTCTTGACTCTCAGCTTGTTTAAAGATGTGGTGCATCGTCTTGACGATGGGAAATGTTCACCAGAGTCTCCTCTGTCCTCCTGACTGCCCTTAGTTTTTGAAGCTGTGCAGTGTGCAGAATCATGGCCCTGCTGCCGGGCTGATGGGAAACATTCACAACTCATGCATCTGCTTTGTCTCACTGTCAATGTTACAACTGATAGTGAGGAGAACAAAACCTAATGTTGCCGTATGTTTACATGAGCTTGTAAAACAAAGTAGGTTACCAATTATGGTGGACCAAACTGTATACTGTAAAGATTGGTTGTACAGTGTTTAATCTTATATAAGTTTTTATACAGAAAAGCTTCTCCAATTTTTATCTTGTGGGGACTTGAGTTGCTCTTAGATGTTCACTAAGATTGTGAACACATCTACATGCGGATGGTAAATGCTGTAAGGATGATAAAAACGGACAAATACTAATGAAGATTTTAGGACACACCTCACACACATAAATGTCCTCAACTGAAAGCTCCACTATCAGGAAGTTCATTAATCCTTCTGTTGCTCAGTACTCCTAACTGAACTAATTGAATGTAACTCAATCATATGATTAATATTACTTCAACTAAAGTCAACTACCCCTCTTCAGTTCTCCTCTAATGTGATACAGACAACTGTTCAGCAGGAAAGTATGTTAAACTGTCAGACGCATGGCAAATGTAAAACTATGTTCAGTCCCTGTCCTCATGCACTGAAGTGAGTGTCTGTCTCTGTTTGTTTCAGGATGAACATCACCTTGGAATTCACAATATTATTTGCAATATTAAGTTCCCTCAGGAATGTTCTTCAGTCCCCTCTTCATCCTCTCTGTTGAGTCTTCCTAACTCTACCCAGAGGCTCTAACTAAACCATCACAATTATCTTAGTTCTACTTTATTCAGATGGAGCCTAATGAAGATATTGAAGTGTCTGTCTGGTGCAGCATAATGTTGTTCACAACGTCAGCTAAATCAACCTCTTATTACAAAGTCAATGCCACGTGTTACACCTCACGAGATATTTCAACCTTGTGTTTTCCTCCTCGAAATGTATTGTAAAAGGTTTGCTTAAATGAGAAAAGGATCGTTGAGTTTAATTTGCAGTGGTTTGTATATTCCTTGCGATGTTGCCATGTACAATGTTGTCTCTGGCTGGAACAACCTTTTACGTTAAATTATAAAATCAATTAAACCAATCAATCAATTCACATGGACATGCATCTCAAAGGAAGATAGCGGATGGCGCTTCTGTATGTTTTTCTTCTGCGACCATACACACTCCTACTGAGTCACGAGAAGCTCCTGCAGTCTATCAACGGAAGAGCGCGCGAAGCTAGAGGCAGCGAAGAGGATGCGTGCGTCTCCGGTGGACTTGATTGCTTGCTTGGGAATGTTTTTAACGTGGTTGGATTTCCTACTCTTGAACAAATAATTGTTTCCCAAGATCACACCTACTGAATTGAATGGTTATGAGTCCCGAGAATGTTCAGGGAATTGTTGGAAATTCTGGAAAAAAAATGTTGTTTTGCAGGTTTGATCGCGACCAGAGAGGAAGATAGTATCAGCTTGCTCTAATTATAACGCTGTTGCTTTAGGTTACATATTCAGTATAGGCTACTTCTGTCAACTGGAATACCCAAAGGAACAAGGTGGAATAGTTTTTCTTCGTCCTATTTCTGTTCTGCAACCCACAGAAGCCCTGCTGTAGTAGGCCTATGTGTTTCAAGCAATGAAACAGAAGTGTATAATTTTTTGACAGTCAAATGTCATAGTCAAAACGTACTGGACTGAGACGGTAAGTTTAGCTGTGTATTTTTGTTTGCTTGTCAAATGCGTTTGTATAGTATATTAACATTGATGGGATGATCTGCAAACAACCACATTCAACGTTTGTGGATATTAATGGTTTCACCAAATTCAGTTATTACCAGCAGTTGTTGTTATCGTATTCATTTTAAAAAATAAACTAAGAAATATTTATATTATCCAGAAAATGTATGTAAATGCTTCGCTGACTTTGTTGTTAGCCTTTGGATTTTTGTTGATTTAGATTCTCCTGGACTTTTTCTTTACTGCCAATAACGTTGGAATGAGTCAACCTGCCCTCAGGGCAATTAATACGATTTGGTATGTAAATCTGATCCACTCCATTGAGCATGACACATTACAAATCTGATTCCCCATGTCTCTGTCCACTGCCTCCCCAAAATGTAGATTACGGTAATCAATCAATCTAACCTGTCTAGGTGAGTGAGATTGCCTAGCAGCGATGTCTCGACTGTACTACAGGAGGACAGACAACTCCTCCTACAGGGACCGGATCGCTCTGAGGATTGTCAGGGCCGAGTCTGAACTGTCTGTCCTGGAGAAGAACTACCTGGGAGCAGTGGAGAAAGGAGACTACGCCTCAGTCAAACAGGCTCTAGAGGTAGGGATGAAGGGAGGAGAGGAAAGGAGGAGGGAGGAAGGAAGGAGACTATGCACCTCAGTCAAACAGGCTCTAGAGGTAGGGATGAAGGGAGGAGAGGAAAGGAGGAGGGAGGAAGGAAGGGAGGGGATGGAGGAGAAAGGAGACTATGCACCTCAGTCAGACGGGCTCTAGAGGTAGGGATGAAGGGAGGAGAGGAAAGGAGGAGGAAGGAAGGGAGGGGATGGAGGAGAAAGGAGACTATGCACCTCAGTCAAACAGGCTCTAGAGGTAGGGATGAAGGGAGGAGAGGAAAGGAGGAGGGAGGAAGGAAGGGAGGGGATGGAGGTGAAAGGAGACTATGCACCTCAGTCAGACGGGCTCTAGAGGTAGGGATGAAGGGAGGAGAGGAAAGGAGGAGGGAGGAAGGAAGGGAGGGGATGGAGGAGAAAGGAGACTATGCACCTCAGTCAGACGGGCTCTAGAGGTAGGGATGAAGGGAGGAGAGGAAAGGAGGAGGGAGGAAGGAAGGGAGGGGATGGAGGAGAAAGGAGACTATGCACCTCAGTCAGACGGGCTCTAGAGGTAGGGATGAAGGGAGGAGAGGAAAGGAGGAGGGAGGAAGGAAGGGAGGGGATGGAGGAGAAAGGAGACTACGCACCTCAGTCAGACGGGCTCTAGAGGTAGGGATGAAGGGAGGAGAGGAAAGGAGGAGGGAGGAAGGAAGGGAGGGGATGGAGGAGAAAGGAGACTATGCACCTCAGTCAGACGGGCTCTAGAGGTAGGGATGAAGGTACGAGAGGAAATGAGGAGGGAGGAAGGAAGGGAGGGGATGGAGAGGAAAGGAGACTATGCACCTCAGTCAGACGGGCTCTTGAAGTAGGGAAGAAGGAAGGAGAGGGAGTGTTGAAGGAGTAAGGGGGAAGGGAGGGATAAAGATGTGGAGAGAGGGAGGAAGGGAGGAAGGGGGGAGAGAAGGGAGAGAGGGAAAGTATACTACACCTCCCTCCAACAAGCTTTAGAGGTAGGGATGGAGGGAGGAGTGGGAGGGGAGATGGAGAGAGATGGAAGGGAGGGAGAGAGAGAGAGGAAGAGGGAAGGTTGGGAGGGAGGGATAAATAAGTCTCAGTTCAAGTACAACATCAATAAACATGATACAATTTGCTATCCCGATACCATATAACTAAGTAAACATCCGTTGTAATTCCCTCTCCCGCCTGTAGGAGGCAGAGATCTACTTCCGGATCAACATTAACTGTATAGACCCGTTGGGCCGCACAGCTCTGCTGATCGCTATTGAGAATGAGAACCTGGAGATTATAGAGCTGCTGCTCAGCTTTAACGTGTACGTCGGTGACGCTCTGCTACACGCCATCCGTAAAGAGGTGGTGGGGGCCGTGGAAATGCTGCTCAACCACAAGAAGCCCAGCGGGGAGAAACAGGTAGAACAGTCACAGAGTGCTTCCCAAATTGCACCCTTTTCTTGAGTGTTGGCATACAGCACAACACACTGTCCTTGTGTTATCACCTACATACCAATAGGCCACCTGCTTTACAATCAGATTGGTCTTGAGAAAGGCCTTAGACCAGACATGTCGATATAGAACAGTCTCTACTATATGCCCTCTTCTTGTTTTCCTGTGTTTTACACTACCCCATCCCCTCCCAGGCACATACTCATTCCTATAAGGATTACTTCAACCCTATTTTATTTTTCATGGAATAGATCAGCTATGAAATGAGCAGATTTGAGTCTTATTAAATAACATTACTAGCATCACTTCTAATCCCGCCCCCTTCTTATATATAATGCCCCAACCCCCCTCTCCCCTGGTTAGGGGACTCGGTGGAAAACATTAACATTCAACCCGAACTGAAAGCTACAAGGAGAAAATGTACATGTGCAATTTAGAAATGTTTCTCCATGCTAATACACACTGTATATTTGAACCATTCGATGTTGGTGAATGACATATTCTTCCTCCTCACATCTCTTGCTTCAGCACAGTGTCTCTCTCTTCTGCACATAATTCCCTTCTCACTTCTCTCTCTGTATGTGTTGGTCTACTCTAATTAACTAGTTCTCTCAGGACTGCAATGAGAATTGAACTGAATTGAGAGAGAGAGAGGGGGAGCGAGAGAGAGAGAGAGAGAGAGAGGGAGTGAGAGAGAGAGAGAGGGGGAGGGAGGGAGAGAGAGAGAGAGAGAGAGAGGGAGGGAGGGAGGGAGTGAGGGAGGGAGGGAGGGAGGGAGGGAGGGAGGGAGGGAGGGAGGGAGGGAGGGAGGGAGGGAGGGAGGGAGGGAGGGAGGGAGGGAGGGAGGAGTGTAATAGAAGTGTATTTTTCTATCAGAGGAGAACGTTGCGTCTCTCTTTCTCCATCCATCTCTCTTTCTCTACCTCTTTTTCTCCACCTCTCTTTCTCCACCTATCTTTCTCCATCTCTACTGTATCTCCACCTCTCTTTCTCCAGCTCTCTTTCTCCACCTATCTTTCTCCATCTCTACTGTATCTCCACCTCTCTTTCTCCACCTCTCTTACTCCATCTCTACTGTATCTCCACCTCTTTTTCTCCACCTCTCTTTCTCCACCTATCTTTCTCCATCTCTACTGTATCTCCACCTCTCTTTCTCCACCTCTCTTCCTCCATCTCTACTGTATCTCCACCTCTCTTTCTCCATCTCTCTTTCTCCACCACTCTTCCTCCATCTCTACTGTATCTCCACCTCTCTTTCTCCACCTCTCTTTCTCCACCACTCTTTCTCCATCTCTCTTTCTCCACCACTCTTTCTCCACCACTCTTTCTCCATCTCCATCTCTCTTTCTCCACCTCTCTTTCTCCACCTCTCTTTCTCCACCTCTCTTCCTCCATCTCTACTGTATCTCCACCTCTTTTTCTCCACCTCTCTTTCTCCACCTATCTTACTCCATCTCTACTGTATCTCCACCTCTCTTTCTCCACCTCTCTTCCTCCATCTCTACTGTATCTCCACCTCTCTTTCTCTACCACTCTTTCTCCATCTCTCTTTCTCCACCTCTCTTTCTCCACCTCTTTTTCTCCACCTCTCTTTCTCCACCTATCTTTCTCCATCTCTACTGTATCTCCACCTCTCTTTCTCCACCTCTCTTTCTCCACCACTCTTTCTCCATCTCTCTTTCTCCACCACTCTTCCTCCATCTCTACTGTATCTCCACCTCTCTTTCTCCATCTCTCTTTCTCCACCTCTCTTTCTCCACCTCTCTTCCTCCATCTCTACTGTATCTCCACCTCTTTTTCTCCACCTCTCTTTCTCCACCTATCTTACTCCATCTCTACTGTATCTCCACCTCTCTTTCTCCACCTCTCTTTCTCCACCACTCTTTCTCCATCTCTCTTTCTCCACCTCTCTTTCTCTACCTCTCTTTCTCCACCACTCTTTCTCCATCTCTCTTTCTCCACCACTCTTCCTCCATCTCTACTGTATCTCCACCTCTCTTTCTCCATCTCTCTTTCTCCACCTCTCTTTCTCCACCTCTCTTACTCCATCTCTACTGTATCTCCACCTCTCTTTCTCCACCTCTCTTTCTCCACCACTCTTTCTCCATCTCTCTTTCTCCACCTCTCTTTCTCCACCTCTTTTTCTCCACCTCTCTTTCTCCACCTCTCTTTCTCCACCTATCTTTCTCCATCTCTACTGTATCTCCACCTCTCTTTCTCCACCTCTCTTTCTCCACCACTCTTTCTCTATCTCTCTTTCTCCACCACTCTTCCTCCATCTCTACTGTATCTCCACCTCTCTTTCTCCACCTCTCTTTCTCCACCACTCTTTCTCCATCTCTCTTTCTCCACCACTCTTTCTCCACCACTCTTTCTCCATCTCTCTTTCTCCACCTCTCTTCCTCCATCTCTACTGTATCTCCACCTCTCTTTCTCCAGCACTCTTTCTCCATCTCTATTGTATCTCCACCTCTCTTTCTCCACCACTCTTCCTCCATCTCTACTGTATCTCCACCTCTCTTTCTCCACCTCTCTTTCTCCACCACTCTTCCTCCATCTCTACTGTATCTCCACCTCTCTTTCTCCACCTCTCTTTCTCCATCTCTTCTGAGGGAGATTAGAGATAATGATAATAAGGTCAGACTCCATCTCAACAGCGTGACCTAACTGCCAGCGATGCTAGTCATTGTTTCAACATCACATCGTTAATGCATGGTCCTCTGGACCATACGCATGCACGCACACATACCATCAGGAGCATCAGGAATCAATGACAAGAAGACCTGTGGTTTACGGGAACATCACTTAGATCTGAGTTGTTGTGATAAGGGGAACAGTAATGTAATCCTGTTAGCTAGTATTTCCTCGTACTTTAAGTGAAGTGGTCACTCAAGTGCCTCTTTCCTTATTATCTCCTCCCAGAGGGAGACCAATCAGACTGTGGTTGTGTCCCAGATGGCCCCCTATACCCTATATAGTGCACTATTTTTGACCAGAGCCTTATGATGGTGCCATTTGGGACGCACACTAAATGATTAGACCCTGTCAATCAATCAATCAAACTGATTTATAAAGCAGATGTCACAAAGTGCTTTTACAGAAACCTAGCCTAAAACCCCAAAGAGCAAGCAATGCAGATGTAGAAGCATAGTGGCTGGCTAGGAAAAACTCCCGAGATCCTTTCATAGTTTTATTTGTGATGAGATCAATTGTCAGATCAAACAGCAGATCAGCAGATCTCTTTGTTTCTTGGGACCTCTGTTTTGTCCGAGTTTAAAAGTAACAAATGTGCCACCATCCACTTCCTTTTGTCTGAAACACAGTCTTCCATGGCGGGCAAGTTTGGGGCTTCGCCATGTTTCATCGAAATGTACAGTTGTGTGTTGGTATGGTGTTTCCGAATGACCTCACCAGGAGGTAGCACGTACAGCGCATTAGGAAAGTATTCAGACCCCTTCCCTTTTCCACATTTTGTTACGTTACTGCCTTATTCTAAAATATCTTACATTTAAAATGATCCTCATCAATCTATACACAATTCCGTATAATATCCAAGCAAAACAGTACGTTTTTTATTTTTGCAAATGTATATATATATAAACCCGATCTAACATCTCTGGAGAGACCTGAAAATAGCTGTGTGGCGACGCTCCTCATCCAACCTGACAGCTTGAGAGGATCTGCAGAGAAGAATGGGAGAAACTCCCCCAAAACAGGTGTGCCAAGCTTGTAGTGTCATACCCAAGAAGACATGAGGCTGTAATTGTTGCCAAAGGTGCTTCAACAAAGTACTGAGTAATGGTTTGAATACTTGTGTAACTCTGACATTCTGACAATTCTTTTTTTTTCTAACATATTTGCAAAAATGTCTAAAAGCCTGTTTTTAGACACGCACACAGGCACGCACACACACGCACGCACACACACGCACGCACACACACACACACACACGCACGCACGCATGCACACACACGCACAAACAAACAGGCACGCACACACACACACACGCACGCACGCATGCACACACACACACGCACAAACACACAGGCACGCACACACACACACGCACGCACACACACACACGCACGCACACACACACACACACACACACACGCACGCACGCACGCATGCACACACACGCACAAACAAACAGGCACGCACACACACACACACACACGCACGCATGCACACACACACACGCACAAACACACAGGCACGCACACACACACACACACGCACGCACACACACACACGCACGCACACACACACACACACACACACACACACGCACGCACGCATGCACACACACGCACAAACAAACAGGCACGCACACACACACACACACACACACGCACGCACGCACGCACACACACACACGCACACACACGCACACACGCACACACACACACGCACAAACACACACACACACACACAGCTACTTCTCAAGTAAAACCTAAGCCATGTACCTCTATTGTATTGGTTCATAACGAAACATTATGGTATTGATATTGATAATACTACAATGTTGTTATTAATTCAGTTTTGTCTAATTCAGTTTTCTTCTTCAATCGATATCTGGATTGAACACATATCTTCTCTCTTGCCCATCATCATCCCTATCTGACTATAACCCTTATTTATCTTTGCCCCGCCATCCCTCCAGGTTCCTCCCATCCTATTGGACAAGCAGTTCTCTAACTTTACTCCTGACATCACACCCATCATCCTGGCAGCACACACCAACAACTATGAGATCATCAAACTGCTGGTGCAGAAGGGGGTGTCCATGCCCCAGCCACATGAGGTGAGTCTGAACCAGGATATATGCTACACTATGGTGTAGTACTATGGTAAATGATTAAGTACTACATGCTACAGTATGATATAGTATGTAATGTAGTGCAGTACAATAGTCACAGCAGGCTACACTACGCTATACAGTATGATACAATAGTAGAGTACAGTATGATAGTTACAATACTGCCCTCCGTCCCCTAACTCTAACCCCCTAACCCTAACCCAACTGTTCCAGGTGCGCTGTAACTGCATGGAGTGCGTGTCCAGCTCTGATGTGGATAGTCTTCGACACTCCCGCTCACGTCTCAACATCTACAAGGCCCTGGCCAGCCCATCACTCCTGGCCCTCTCCAGTGAAGACCCTTTCCTCACAGCCTTCCAGCTCTCCTGGGAACTACAGGAACTCAGCAAGGTGGGGGTTTTAACAGCTATTTGCTACGTTTATTTAATTTAATTCAATTGAGGTGGAGAATGAGTCAAAGAAGAGTGTCTCAGCAGTGTAAGTACTTTATAAGCAGTTTATGGACTATGAATTGACTTGACTTCTTCATTCTTATGTGGAACATAAGGCCTCCACAAGAGAGTGCACAGACACCCATCTTCTGCCTATTAGGAGATGGACCGTGTTGTATGACAGTGTTTTTTTGTGCTCGACTTTTAACTAACAGTTTATTCCTGTTTCAGGTGGAGAAAGAGTTTATGTCGGAGTATGAGGAGTTGTCCTGGCCGTATAAAGGTTTTATAAAGAGTTATTAACTAGTTTATTGACTGTTAACTAACAGTTTCTGTCTGTTTCAGGTAGAGAATGAGTTTAAGTCGGAGTATGAGGAGTTATCTCAGCAGTGTAAACAGTTTGCCAAGGACCTGTTGGACCAAACCAGAAGTTCCAGAGAACTAGAGCTGATCCTGAACTACAGAGATGACATCAACCCTCTACTGGATGAGAACACCAACGATCTGGCCAGACTCAAACTGGCTATCAAATACACACAGAAAGAGGTAAGACATAACCCATGTTTCCTCAGGAAGGTGTGTTTATTCTTATTTTACTGCATGTTGAAGCTCAGCCAGGTGGCTCTCCCTCCCAATGTCTTTAGTACAGCTGAGGGTTTTACATGTTGTATTTCAGTGGGGATAAAGCATGAAGCTAATGTCTGCTGTTATCTCTAAGATAGGATTTAGAAGTAGTAGATGGCCAGATTGGGGTGGAGACTTCCTATGGGAGTTGTAATTTTGTGGTAATCACCAGGTTGTGTCTGAAAATGGCATCCTTCCTTAGTGAAACAACACATTACTGGAGCTATGTCTCAGTCTGCTGTCCAGTCCCTTGATGGGAACGTAATGAAACATAATGATAAAGTAATAAGGATGCTACTAATAGGATAATGTTTGCTTGGATTACTAACTCGCAATACATCTAAATGACACAGAAAGCAGCATGTTGCACAGGAAAACAACAACCTTGGCCATGTCCTATATGGCACCCTATTCCCTAGTACAGTTATGAAATGGAAGTTGTGAAATGTTGCCCCCTACTGAGTAGAAGGGGACACGGCATCTGTACTCACGTAGAGAGTGAAGATGACTGAGAACTGCAGAAAAAACATACACACTCATTGCATACTACTTTTAACCCTTTCCATGCGACGGACATTTACAGTATGACACTGCGGAAAATACACAACATGCTATATCCCTTTAGGGTTAGGGAGAGACATTTATAAGAACTCCATGTTCCTGTTTGAAAGAGTGCCTGTCCGTCAAATCTGTTCCTCATGAAACATTGTTATGTTTTTCTCTCTGGGAGATTTGATTGAACCATCTGCGCTGCTCTGTGTGACGGTGAGGTTAATCTCAGTCTAACCGAATTACGAACAAATTACAACCAAATGGATCCCCGTCACTTAGAGCAGGGCATTGTGGGGTATGAGGTCATCAGTGAGGTCATCAGTCAGAGAGCGACTGAGACAGAGAGTGTTTTAGATGGTCCTTGAGACAGTCAGAGTGTTCCTTATCAAACCTTGTGAGCAGAGGCAGATCTGAAAGAAATGCCCTTTTCACAATACTGAGCCTAGTTGAGCCAAGCTGTAATGGTCTTGTTACACATCCACCGCAGTTCCTGGAACTGTGCTGACAAGGACAATATGAAGAGAAAGCATCCGGCGCAGCGCAGTACGGTGTGTGAGGAGGATATTAGAGAGGAACAAAGATGCCAAGAAGGGACACTTGGGACCAGGGCAGGGACAGCTGGTAACACTCACCAGAATGATCAGGATGATTAAGGTCTGGAGGTGCTGCTGGACTAAACCAGACTAAACAGTCATTGACTGCAGCCCAAATGGCACATAGGGTGTAATTTGGACCTCCTCCATTAGCTGAGTGTGTTTACTGCTGTACCCAACTGTCCAACTGTCAGTATGCTCTATGCTGTACTCAACTGCCCAGGCTTGCTTAAGATGTGCCTGTTTTCGTGTCGGTTGTTTGTCAATGTGGAGTGGAAAGTAAATGAGAAAGAAATTGTGAACATTGTGAAGTTGCATTAGACACACGTCTTCAATAACAACTAATTAGTAATGTATCATAAAGGCTGACTCCCTCCCTCCCTCCCTCCCTCCCTCCCTCCCTCCCTCCCTACTCTTTCCCCTCTCCCTTCTCCCTCTCCTTCTCCTTCTCCTTCTCTCTCCCCCTCTCCATCGCTCTCTCCCTCCCCTTTCTCCTCCCCTCTCTCTTTTCCTCCCCTCCTTCCTTCCTCAATCTCCCTCCTCCAGTTTGTAGCCCAGCCTAACTGTCAGCAGCTGCTTGCGTCTCGTTGGTACGATGAGTTCCCTGGGTGGAGGCGTCGTCACTGGGCAGGGAAGTTCCTAACCTGTGTCTTCATCGGCCTCCTCTTCCCCCTCTTATCCCTCTGCTACCTGGTCTCTCCTAAGAGCCGCTATGGACACTTCATCAGGCAAGTAGCCTAGAGGTTAGATAGGCAGGCCAGCAACCGAAGGGTTGCCAGTTTGAATCTCTGGTCTGATGGAAAAAATCTGTCAGGAAGCTGAAGTTGAATTTCTGTTGGACCTATTGGTCAATTAAGTAATCTTCTTCTTCCTCATTAGGAAGCCCTTCATCAAGTTTATCTGCCACACAACGTCGTATCTCACCTTCCTGTTCCTCCTGCTGCTGGCCTCCCAGCACATCGTCTCTACAGACCCTAACAGACAGGGGCCGCCTCCTACTGTGGTGGAATGGATGATACTACCCTGGGTACTGGGTAAGAAAGTGTGTGTGTGTGTGTGTGTGTGTGTGTGTGTGTGTGTGTGTGTGTGTGTGTGTGTGTGTGTGTGTGTGTGTGTGTGTGTGCGTGCGTGCATGCGTGTGTTTTACGTGCGCAGAGTTGCACAACATGGTTGATCAAGAAAGGAAAGACTTGGACACGTGCTTCATTGATACAAACAAGATGTCAACTCCACAAAAGGTCAGCTGATAATAGAGTCATTTGAGACATACCAAGTAGACTGCCATTGATGTTAATGATAGTTGATGACAATTCTGACAGGAAATGGAGGAAACCAAGCTTGTGTTTCAGCCAAATTGTCACGTTCTGACCATCGTTCGTATGTGTTTTCCTTGTTTTAGTGTTGGTCAGGACGTGAGCTGGGTGGGCATTCTATGTTGTGTGTCTGGTTTGTCTATTTCTATGTTTGGCCTGATATGGTTCTCAATCAGAGGTAGGTGTTAGTCATTGTCTCTGATTGGGAACCATATTTAGGTAGCCTGTTTTGTGTTGGGTTTTGTGGGTGATTGTTCCTGTCTCTGTGTTTCCACCAGATAGGACTGTTTAGCTTGTCACTTTTCTTGTTTTGTTTAGTCTGTTCATGTATAGTCGTCTTTATTAAAAACATGAATAACCACCACGCTGCATTTTGGTCCGCCTCTCTTTCACCAGAAGAAAACCGTTACACAAATACTCTATCAACCGTTTACACCTGGTTTTCATACATTGAACGCACACTGCGTTGTCAGACAACCCAGCCCATGTGTGTCCTATGTAACTTCCATTATGGTGTTCTGTAGGATCTTCATTTGAGCCAGTTTGCTACAGCAGGAAACAAATCCTGCAGTCCAGGAAATGTGGATTATTATGTGGATTATAATTAATGGACATTTTGATAGGGGTTGATACATTTTTCATTAGGGCAAACTTTAGAAGCCTTGTTAAAACTCAAATACACTACAAGTTTGCATTTCCTGCTATGCAGGAACATCCTCAGAAAACAAAAAAGTGATACAATGAAGATCCTACATCTGTACACACACATGCATACTGAGTCACTTTACCCTGCCTTGTACATATCTACCTGAAATACTGGTATGATCTGGTACTGGTACTCCCTGTATATAGCTCCACATAGATCTGGTACTCCCTGTATATAGCTCCACATAGATCTGGTACTGGTACTCCCTGTATATAGCTCCACATAGATCTGGTACTCCCTGTATATAGCTCCACATAGATCTGGTACTGGTACTCCCTGTATATAGCTCCACATAGATCTGGTACTCCCTGTATATAGCTCCACATAGATCTGGTACTGGTACTCCCTGTATATAGCTACACATAGATCTGGTACTCCCTGTATATAGCTACACATAGATCTGGTACTGGTACTCCCTGTATATAGCTCCACATAGATCTGGTACTGGTACTCCCTGTATATAGCTCCACATAGATCTGGTACTGGTACTCCCTGTATATAGCTCCACATAGATCTGGTACTCCCTGTATATAGCTCCACATAGATCTGGTACTGGTACTCCCTGTATATAGCTCCATTCAGTGTATTTTATTCTGCTTGTGTCACTAATTATTATAATAGTTTAACTCTGCATCATTGGGAGGGGCTCGTAAGCAAGCATTTCAAGGTTAAGTCTTGTATTTGGTGCATGTGACAAATTCGATTTGATTTTAACAGTCCCTCTTCACCTGAGGAATGTGGCCGTAGATCAGAGAAGTGAGACAAACATGATAAATTAGCTCTGTCGGGCGTCAGACAGGAATGACAACCCTAACCCTAGGACTGCGTCCCAAATGGCACCATTTTCCCAATTTAGATCACTACTTTTGACCAGGCCCCCACAGGCCCTCTTCAAAAGTAGTGCACTATGTAGGGGATAGGGTGAGTTACATAGGGCTCAGGTCAAAAGTAATGCACTTTGTAAGAGACCAGGTGCTATTTGGGACATTATCATAACCTGCTGGTCTGTTTTCTGTCCTGTAGGCTTCATCTGGACAGAGATTAAACAGATGTGGGATGGAGGGTTCCAGGACTACATCCATGACTGGTGGAACCTCATGGACTTTGTTATGAACTCTCTGTACCTGGCTACCATCTCTTTGAAGTTCGTTGCCTATGTCAAGGTATGATGGTTGTTGTGTACGAGATAATATGAAATACACTTGAATAAATTGCACAACGAGTTCTTGAAAATACAACCAGCTTACACTCAGGCTTCATTTAAATGAATAGGAGCGCCTCACGCTTGTCAAAAGTTGTCCGGTGGAGCAGTCTTATTGGACAGACTATGGAATGCCGTCTCGCTGTGTCTCCCTCTCTCCCACAGTAGACTCTGACCTGTCCCCTCTGTGTCTCCCTCTCTCCCACAGTAGACTCTGACCTGTCCCCTCTGTGTCTCCCTCTCTCCCACAGTAGACTCTGACCTGTCCCCTCTGTGTCTCCCTCTCTCCCACAGTAGACTCTGACCTGTCCCCTCTGTGTCTCCCTCTCTCCCACAGTAGACCCTGACTTGTCCCCTCTGTGTCTCCCTCTCTCCCACAGGAGACTCTGTCCTGTCCCCTCTGTGTCTCCCTCTTTCCCACAGTAGACTCTGACCTGTCCCCTCTGTGTCTCCCTCTCTCCCACAGTAGACTCTGACCTGTCCCCTCTGTGTCTCCCTCTCTCCCACAGTAGACTCTGACCTGTCCCCTCTGTGTCTCCCTCTCTCCCACAGTAGACTCTGACCTGTCCCCTCTGTGTCTCCCTCTCTCCCACAGTACAGTGGCTTCAGGGCCAGGAACGAATGGCAGATGTGGCATCCTACCCTGGTAGCAGAGGCTGTGTTTGCCATCGCTAACATCTTCAGCTCCATCCGCCTCATCTCTCTGTTTACAGCTAACTCCCACCTGGGACCTCTACAGGTCAGGATTATCATATAACTGCGTTTCTGTCATTATGTCCAGGAGTATATGTATTAAACGTCTTAGAGTAGGATTGCTGATTGAGGATCAGTTTTTCCTTTTAATTCGCAATGAATAATGTTACATGGTCAGGGGAGGACCTGATCCTATATCAGCAATCATACTCTGATAAGATTGGTACATATGGCCCCTGATCTGTAAAGCACTTTGAGCTGCAATTTATTGTATGAAAGGTTCTAGTTTATGATGATGATGACTATGATGATGAATATGATGATAATCCTCATTATTCCAGATCTCTCTGGGCAGGATGCTGCTGGACATCCTTAAGTTCCTGTTTATCTACTGCCTGGTGCTCCTGGCCTTCGCTAACGGGCTCAACCAGCTCTACTTCTACTACGAGACAGACGAGGGACTGAAGGGATGCAAGGGCATCCGCTGCGCAACACAGAACAATGCTTTCTCAACGTTAGTAAAGACCATGCATTATAATGTGCTTGTTTGTAAAGTTTTGGTTGGGCTGCAAAATTCTGGTAACTTTCCCAATATTCCCAGAATCAGGAGGCAATTATCATTTTTGTCATTTAGACGGATATGTATGTTTTGACTATTACCTGGATTAGGGCAGAAGTAGAATGGTAGCCTGTTATGATAAATGGACTATTCTTATAAATCCTGCTTACCTTATATATTTAGAACTATAACCCTCCCTCTCATATCCCTTTCTACTCTCTCTCTCTCTCTCTCTCTCTCTCTCTCTCTCTCTCTCTCTCTCTCTCTCTCTCTCTCTCTCTCTCTCTCTCTCTCTCTCTCTCTCTCTCATATCCCTTTCTACTCTCTCTCTCTCTCTCTCTCTCTCTCTCTCTCTCTCTCTCTCTCTCTCTCTCTCTCTCTCTCTCATATCCCTTTCTACTCTCTCTCTCTCTCTATCATCCCTTTCTACTCTCTCTCTCTCTCTATCATCCCTTTCTTCTCTCTCTCTCTATCATCCCTTTCTACTCTCTCTCTCTTTCTCTCATCCCTTTCTACTCTCTCTCTCTCTCTCTCTCTCTCTCTCTCTCTCTCTATCATCCCTTTCTACTCTCTCTCTCTCTTTCTCTCTCTCTCTCTCTCTCATCCCTTTCTACTCTCTCTCTTTCTCTCATCCCTTTCTACTCTCTCTCTCTCTCTCTTTCATCCCTTTCTACTCTCTCTCTCTCTCTCTCTTTCATCCCTTTCTACTCTCTCTCTCTCTCCATGTTCTACTCTCTCTCTCTCTCTCTCTCTCTCTCTCTCTCTCTCTCTCTCTCTTTCTCCTTTAGGTTGTTTGAGACGCTCCAGTCTTTGTTCTGGTCTATCTTTGGGTTGATCAGTCTGTATGTGACCAACGTGGAGGCAGACCACCAGTTCACAGAGTTTGTAGGGGCCACATGTTTGGAACCTATAATGTCATCTCTCTGGTGGTTCTACTCAACATGCTGATCGCCATGATGAACAACTCCTACCAACACATCGCTGTGAGTGTAACCCTAACCTTAACCCTAACACTAACCCCAGCCATGATGAACAACTCCTACCAACACATCGCTGTGAGTGTAACCCTAACCTTAACCCTAACACTAACCCCAGCCATGATGAACAACTTAACACATCACTGTGAGTGTAACCCTAACCTTAACCCTAACACTAACCCCAGCCATGATGAACAACTTAACACATCACTGTGAGTGTAACCCTAACCTTAACCCTAACACTAACCCCAGCCATGATGAACAACTTAACACATCACTGTGAGTGTAACCCTAACCTTAACCCTAACCCTAACCTTAACCCTAACACTAACCCTAACCCCAGCCATGATGAACAACTCCTACCAACACATCGCTGTGAATGTAACCCTAACCTTAACCCTAACACTAACCCCAGCCATGATGAACAACTCCTACCAACACATTGCTGTGAGTGTAACCCTAACCTTAACCCTAACACTAACCCCAGCCATGATGAACAACTTAACACATCGCTGTGAGTGTAACCCTAACCTTAATCCTAACACTAACCCCAGCCATGATGAACAACTTAACACATCACTGTGAGTGTAACCTTAACCTTAACCCTAACACTAACCCCAGCCATGATGAACAACTTAACACATCACTGTGAGTGTAACCCTAACCTTATCCCTAACACTAACCCCAGCCATGATGAACAACTCCTACCAACACATTGCTGTGAGTCTTACTCTATCACTGGAATGCAAAATCATTCATTCATTCACTTGTTTGTTTATGAGTCCAACAACCTGTCTGCTGTCATTTAATATCACACAGTTTTGTTCATATCACTTGTTCAGTTGCTTAGCATGTGTTGTTTCTGTTCAGGATCATGCAGACATTGAGTGGAAGTTTGCAAGAACCAAGTTGTGGATGAGTTACTTTGAAGAGGGGGGGACTCTGCCTTCTCCATTCAACATCATCCCGAGCCCCAAGTCAATCTGGTACTTCATCTGCTGGATCAGGAAACACATCTTCAAGATCACCAGGGCCAAGAAAACAGAAACATTTGGAACCATAGGGGTGAGGATGTGGTCTCTAGTCTACATCAACAGTACTTTTACTGAACAGTAGGGTTGCAAAATTCTAGTGAAGTTACTGGAGTTCTGCAACTCTACTGACCAGCTTCCAGTTGAAACTCCTTCTCTTCTCTGGTCTCAGTGGGTTGTTCACAACGAATTATCATGAATGAAATGACCTGTTCTTCCAGAATGGTTAGACGTGCATCATGAGACAACTGTTCTGATAGCATCAGCAGTTAGAAGTTAAAGGGATAGTTTGGGATTTTGGCAATGAACCATTTTTTTGTCTATGCGTCCAGTATGAAGGAAGTTAGAGGTAGTTTCACAAGCCAATACTAACTAGCATACGTGCTAGCTTAGCGAAAAACACGTGGCCCAAAGATGGGAAGTCTTCTCATACAGCTAGTTAGCATTGGCTCACAAAACCACCTCTACCTTCCTTCATACTGGATACAGAGACATTGCAATGGTATTCACGAGTTCATCTGACTCTGGAGAAGAAGATAAAGGGCTTCATTGCCCAAATCCCAAACTATCCCTTTAACAGAGAATGGGCAGGTGATGACAGCGCTAACTGGCCAACTCTCTACCAAGCAGGAAATCACATGAACTGATTAGTCAGGCTGCCTGGTGTGCTTTTGGAGTAAATTAATGTTCCTCTTTTGTAGAGACGGGCTGCCTTAAACGTAAGAACAAACCACCAGTATCAGGTATTTATGTGTTTCTTTTTTCAATATAAAATTCATTATGTTTTAGTTTTCAATGTGTTTCATTCTGTAGATGCACATATTTTGAACTTGATTTTTCCCCAAATGGCACCCTATTCTCTATATAATGCACTACTTTTGATCACAGCTCTATGGCCATGGTCAAAGTTATGCACTACAGTATATAGGGAATAGGATGCCATTTGGAACACATCCCTGTACCTGTCCACTCTCAGGATGATGTTTTCCATATTATCGCCAGAAGTTGTTAGTAACCCAGCAGTGGATGTATTTGATAAGATTTTATCAACTTGTGGACTGTGTTGTTTTCAGGAGGTTTTGAGGAACCTGGTGAAGAGATATGTAGCAGCCATGATCAGAGATGCCAAGACAGAGGAAGGACTGACTGAGGAGAACTTTAAGGTAAGGTTTGGTTTCCTCTGACATTACACATGTATTTACATTTGTTTCTCTATCCAGCACCAGACAGGGACTACAGAAGAACAATAAGCATTGTTTCTAACTACAGCAATGAATGTTGATTAATGTGCACTGTCCACTGTAAATGTCATAAATAGATAAACAAGTTGTATGTGTGTATGTTTCTCTCCCCAGGAGCTGAAGCAGGACATCTCCAGCTTTAGGTATGAGGTCCTGGGGATGATGAAGGGGAAGGTGGGGCCCGGGGGTGGGGGCGGGGCTCTAGCAGAAAGTAAACCCAGTGAAGAGGCAGGGGCCTCCATTCTGGTCTACCCTGACCACTCCTTCAAGTACTCCTCCAAGATCTCCCCAGCCACGCCTAAGACCAACATGTTTCCCGACACCACATCCATACTCCAGCAGAGGGCAGCCCTCTCCTCCACCTCCTCCACATCCCCTTCCACCTCTCAGGGCTTGAACCGACTGGTCAATGGCTCTGTGGTACCCTCTTGGGCCTCCACTGACACCTCCTCCAACCCCACCTCCTCCACTCCCATCTCCTCTTCCTCCTCCACTCCCATCTCCTCTTCCTCCTCCACTCCCATCCATTCCTCCACCAAAGACAGGCTGGCCAGGAAAGACTTTCCCAAAGACATCTGTGACTTTGGGCTCTACTCTGTGTCTGAGGAGATGGGAGAAGTTGACCTGGAGGAGCTGGACTGTGATGGAGAGAAGGAGGAGCAGGGTGGAGCGAGGGAGAGGACGTGTACAGAGAACGAAGAAAACAAAGAGAGGGGAGAGTGAAGAGAGAAGGAGGAGCAGGGTGGAGCGAGGGAGAAGACGTGTACAGAGAAGGAAGAAAACGAAGAGAGGGGAGAGTGAAGAGAGAAGGAGGAGCAGGGTGGAGTGAGGGAGAGGACGTGTACAGAGAAGGAAGAAAACGAAGAGAGGGGAGAGTGAAGAGAGAGAGTCCACGTTAAAACAGACTGTTGAGGATGAAACGTAGAAGGACTTATTTTAATGTATCATTATGATGCGTCTTCATGGAGGCCTGTGTAGTAGCTCGCCTTGCTTCTCCAGAACCAATTCAGCTCTCAGACTAATATATTCTGGTCTATAAGACAGAATGTATAAGCTGGAAAACAGGAGACAAGAAGTCTGTTTCTTGGTCTGTGTCCCAAATAGCACCCTATTCTCTATATAGTGCACTGCATTTGACCAGGGGACAAAAGGGCTCTGGCCAAAAGTTGCGCACTGTGTAGGGAATAGGATGTCATGTGGAACAAGCAGATAAGACGTCATTCTCCGATTAGGATTTCTGGAAAACCTGGGAATTTGGGGAAAGTTACTGGAGTTTTGCCAACCTATACTGTACGTGATAGAACTATCAGTATTTTATTCACAGACCCTGTCTCTGCTGCTTCTCCCAGTCAGCCCCCTGCTATTTGCAAAACAATCCTTTGCCATAATGTATAATGGAAAACGCTAATAAATCTTGCAGGTAGATCTATACAATGTCACACATTGGCAAATTATTCAAAACTAGTTGGATGATGCTGTCTAGTCTATTATCTCGGGTGTTTCCCAAAAGGCACCTTATTCCCTATATAGTGCACTACTTTTGACCAGAGCCCTATGGGGCAACACCTGGAGAAGTATGCAGGTGTTCGCAGGGCTACTCCTGATGCTCGCAGGGCTACTCCTGATGCTTGCAGCGCTACTCCTGCCCCCCTCCAACCAAGCCTTCACATGCCCTGTCTGCCACTGCAGCTGGAAATCCAGGATTGGGCTCCACTACCACCAGAAGACCAGAAGTAGGGCCTACGGAAGATTGGTTTTCTATGCATGCGAGTAAGACCTTTAGAAGCAACGTTTTCTTTCAAGTGAAATCCCACAAGAGATGCTATACTGTACATGTAGGGGAGAGTGGGGTAAGTTGAGCCCCCCTTGTTTCTAGGGAACCATACACCAAATTAATAAAAATGAAAGTACATCCTAGTAGTTGTGTTGGCTAATATGTCAAAATGTTTGCCTTGGTGTAGGTTGAGCCAATGGCCATGGGGTAAGTTGAGCCAATGGCAAGTTGAGCAAATTGAAATGTTTTCTTCCCAGGCCTATTGCAAGGCATTATCGCGGGGATAGGAGGTAACAACAGAGACTGGCCTATGTTAATAGTGCTTTAAAATGTACATCGTTTTTTAGGTGTTAAGCCTGTGTTAAAAGATGCTTAAACTTATTTAAAGACAAAACAATTATTTGAATTGTGTTAAAGATAGACATGGTTTTAAAAAGTTAGTGGTAATATTTCATTCAGTACAGAAATGTGAAGGCGGCTTAACTTACCCTGTCCCATGGTTAAACTTACCCCATACTCTGAGTAAGTTGTGCCAAGAGACAACTTTTTTTGGACAAGCTATGTTTTTAAAACTGTAATGTTTACTGGAATTCTGATTATTTCCAGGGATACACAACATCCTGAAATATATGTAGATATCTTTGTTAGAAATAATACTATATTTCCCTTGACGGAGTGATACTGAATGTAAAAAATGGCTCAACTTACCCCACTCTCCCCTACAACTGAACGTTGACATGGCTTAGCTTGTGAAATCCAATTCCTTAGCAGTTAGCTTTTGTGAGGAATTCCCCACGTTCTTACCATATGATGCTATACTCAGTACTGACATTAACACTGCACACTAACTCAGCTTCCAGCATCCCATTGTTAACCTTAAAGGGGAAACCTGAGATTGGTACATCCATTTGTGCCTATTTTCGGTGGCTTTTTATAGCTCTGTTTATGAATTTAAGTATTTCTTTCTTTAGGCCCATCCCTCAGCTTTTTATTACAACAAGTGGCAGGGTTACCAAGTGGCAGGGTTACCAAGTGGCAGGGTTACCAAGTGGCAGGGTTACCAAGTGGCAGGGTTACCACTGTTGTATTTGGAATCCCAGATTTGCCCTTTAAATTAATATACTTGGACTCTCAGCATCCCATTGCTAACCTTAATGACATAATACTGCATTCACATATGAAATATTTAATTGTATTCTGTTATTCTGATATGTGAGTTGGTTAGATATGTATCATTTCTGAGGGAGTGCTAATGTTGCCAGTATTTTTATTGTATTTTATTTCTGGCATTCATTCAAGCTCCAGAGGGCTAAACAACATGAATCAATAAACATAATATGTTTTTAACATAAATGATTTGAAGTCAGTATCACCATCCTTTCAACAGACAGTGAGAGTTTCTCACATACATATCACCATTCCTCATTCATCTTTTTGCACTTCCATGGATATTCTCAGCTTCACACCTAAAGATCTGCTGGAGTGTCCCATCTACTCATTAGATCTCTGTCTCCATGGTAACATGACTTGGAAGAATCCTTTTCTATTATTTGAATGTATTTAACCTTTATCTAACTAAGTCTATAATGAAGGTACTTCAGTGCTACTTCTGACTAGTTAAGGTCACACAGAGGAACCCTCTCTTGGATGATACCATAATTGTTTTTTTGGACTATTTTCCCCCAATCGTCTGACATATTTTTTTAATATTTCTTTATGATAGGATAGATAGATATAGTTTGGGAGATAGACATAAAGGATTTAAGGGCACAGACAGACAGCTGAGCCGGGACTCAAGCCCCCGTTGCCCTGTCGCACTATGGGCTGTGGTCAACATTTGTGCACTTTATAGGGAATAGGTTACCATTTCAGAGTCAGACATAGGCCGTCGTCCCTGCTGCTCTTCTCCCCAGTCACTCAGTGTTCCAGCAGTCTGCTGGCCTTTACAGGGAAAAGTCACACTGCATGTGTTAAATGAGTTGACCAGTCTGGGTGTAAAAACACTGTCATTACTCTCTCATCTAACAGGGACATGCTGCTCCGGGAGATTGCCTGGTAACTCTGGCTAATGGAAATACTTCATTATGGATTGTAGAGTGAATTGATTGTAGATTGTTTAATAGGATTCTAAACTGTATCAAATCACCATGGATGTGGTGGATGTTTGGCTTGACAATGACAGAGATTGGAGTCAGGAAACCCTGATTTTGGACTATGGGCTGTAAACAACTGCCTGCATTCTCCACCGCATGCATCATAAACTGTGAGTGTTAGGGTTCAGGGGACGTGTACTGTGTAGTTTCTGGTGTGTATGCTGTGTACTGTGTACTGTGTAGTTTCCGCTGTTTGTGCAGAATCTAGTGAACAGTAGGCGTGTTCTGTTCATCTAACCAGAGAGAGAGAGAGAGAGAGAGAGACTGCCCTCCCTGACGGTAGGGTTATCTCTATGGTCCTGCCAACCTCACATATCGCTGTCTCTCATAGCGCATGTGAGGCAGCTCAAAACAATGATTGACTTGTTAGTTGGTTTTGTTTGGTGCAGACTCAACTCTTCAAGTAGCTCTGAGAAAGAATTTGATTCGATTGCCCCATTTCCAAAGGTACAGTAAAGTTGCACAGCTCATTTTAAAAATGTCATTTCAAACACATGCAAACAATCAACAGATAATAGAAATAAATTATCTTGTTCCTTTCTGTTAGAAGTTAAGTGATAACAGACCCATATCACCAACAAACACTGTTATGAGGGCTCTCTTACACAAACACTGGTATGAGGGCTCTCTTACACAAACACTGTTATGAGGGCTCTCTTACACAAACACTGTTATGAGGGCTCTCTTACACAAACACTGGTATGAGGGCTCTCTTACACAAACACTGGTATGAGGGCTCTCTTACACAAACACTGGTATGAGGGCTCTCTTACACAAACACTGGTATGAGGGCTCTCTTACACAAACACTGGTATGAGGGCTCTCTTACACAAACACTGGTATGAGGGCTCTCTTACACAAACACTGGTATGAGGGCTCTCTTACACAAACACTGGTATGAGGGCTCTCTTACACAAACACTGGTATGAGGGCTCTCTTACACAAACACTGGTATGAGGGCTCTCTTACACAAACACTGGTATGAGGGCTCTCTTACACAAACACTGGTATGAGGGCTCTCTTACACAAACACTGGTATGAGGGCTCTCTTACACAAACACTGGTATGAGGGCTCTCTTACACAAACACTGGTATGAGGGCTCTCTTACACAAAAACGTTTTTAGAAGGGTGTTATGTTTTCTGGATGTTTTATGCCCATAATGCATCACTGGGAATTTCTCAAATTTCCTCCCACAACAATTGAGTTTTTAAAGGCTCTTGGATGTATGAGACCCTGGCTTGTGTTTGTGGCATTGTTTGTTCCTCTGACGTGTAGACAGACAGGCTGAGCGAGGCCTCCCTCCCTAACATCTCTAGTGTATTAAAGAGTTCATATGGCTCTGGTATTTACAGCCACACTCTGAACCTCCTCTCCTCTACACACTCTTATCCTCTCCAATAGTCATAGGCTCCTCTATGTCACACTCCCCTCAGTCCCCTAGGTGGGGCTAAACACAAACTTACTTCTGACAGAATCCATTTTTCACTCCTACCTCAGTGTGAGTTTTGTTTGTGTGGTTTAATAATTAGGAGTTGATATACAGATCAGTGACTGGCACTGGAGGACTTAGCTCCTTTAAGTCCATCTGGAGTGTGTTTGTTGCTTTTTAAATCTGGTGGCCAGCTTTGTTCTGAATACAATGACTTACAGCCTCCAGTGGTGCCTGCCTGTTCACAGAGGTGACTAATGCTGCAATATGGAACCATGTCTGTCTGGACCTTGTCTGACTAGAACAAGATAACTCTGTCTAGCTACTTGTTTTCAGACAGGAACGGTGGATCTATGTTCTGGCTTCTACATACCAGTGTGGTTTCCACAGGCATGTGATTTCCATAGCATAAGTGAATACCATATGTATGATCTTGTCTTGGTTTTTCCTTTAATTTAAACGTAATCTTAATTGAAACGTAATCTCAATTGAAACGTAATCTTAATTTAAATGTAATCTCTATTTAAACGTAATCTCAATTTAAACGTAATCTTAATTTAATCGTAATCTCAATTTAAACAATCTCAATTTAAACGTAATCTTAATTTAATCGTAATCTCAATTTAAACATAATCTCAATTTAAACGTAATCTCAATTTAAACGTAATCTTAATTTAATCGTAATCTCAATTTAAACAATCTCAATTTAAACGTAATCTTAATTTAATCGTAATCTCAATTTAAACGTAATCTCAATTTAAACGTAATCTTAATTTAAATGTAATCTCTATTTAAACGTAATCTTAATTTAATCTTAATCTCAATTTAAACATAATCTCAATTTAAACGTAATCTCAATTTAAACATAATCTCAATTTAAACGTAATCTCAACAGAGTCTGAAGTACAAAATCTGAAGTGAGAGCAAATTATCAGTATGAAAATGATTACTAAATAACAATATAACAATAACAATAACAAAACACCTTCCGTTAATCCTACAACTATTTCCCTGTACAGTAGCATGTCCACCACACAGTATTAGCGTAGGAGTGAGTAACATGGTCTTGAAGGGGTGCTGGGTGGTCCAGGCGTGGCTCTGACTTTGATGTGTTGCATTTCTCCCTCTTAGTTCCTCAACCAGCCAGCCTAGTGAGTCTCTCCTACTATATAAGTTCCCTCTCCCCAGCCAGATCCCATTTCTCAGTGTTCCTGTGTACCTGAAGGAGCTTCCTGGGATATCATCATGAAGATCCTGTTTGCAGCTCTCCTTGCTGTGTTTGTCCTGTCTAACTTTGACATGGTGGACTCTTCTTATGATAAGATAGTCTACCACAGTAAAGTCAGAGCAAGAAAAGAGGGGTAAGTTTATTATTTTGGTTATTGTTGTTATTAATATTGGTAATAGAAGTAGTTGTAGTAGCAGTATTGTTATTATTATTGCTATTATTATTTGTATTATTATTGTTGTTAGTATTACTATTATTATCTGAAGGGCTTGCTCTGCAGTCACTGATTTATGCTGATCCATACACAGTCTCTACAAATGTGTCATGTAAAAGTCATTTTTAATGCAAACTTTTGCTGAGTTGAAACAATACTATTTTTCTGCTTTTATAATAATTTACAGAGACTTTAATTCTGAATATGATTATTTCATAAATGATAAATTGATCATGCTTTAAAGTTCACCAAACTACATTTAAGAGCTAATGTCAAATCAAATCAAATCAAATGTTATTGGTCACATACACACGATTAGCAGATGTTAATGCGAGTGTAGCAAAATGCTTGTGCTTCTAGTTCCGACAGTGCAGTAATATCTAACAAGTAACCTAACAAATTCACAATGACTACCTAATACACACAAGTGTAAAGGGATGAATAAGAATATGTACATATAAATATATGGATGAGCGATGGCCGTGCGGCATAGGCAAGATGCAGTAGATGGTATAGAGTACAGTATATACATATGAGATGAGTAATGTAGGATATGTATACATTATTGAAGTTGTGTTATTTAAAGTGACTAGTAATACATTTATTACATCCATTTATATATTTTTTTAAATTGGCCAGAGATGTGAGTCAGTGTGTTGGCAGCAGTCACTCTATGTTAGTGATGGCTGTTTAACAGTCTGATGGCCTTGAGATAGAAGCTGTTTTTCAGTCTCTCGGTCCCCGCTTTGATGCACTCGTACTGACCTCGCCTTCTGGATGGTACAGATTCATGTAAAGAACTTGCCATGTCAGATACATTTTTATGAAAGAAAATATTACCAAATTGACAAAAGTGAAATAACAAAAGTGAAATATTCTGTGAAAGTGAAATAAGGATAAGAAATCAGACATATAGTATTTACTACATGGTATGCTGCATGCAGAACACTTTAGCTATTCCAACTGTGTTCATTTAACATTCTGTCTCCTCTGTTTCCCTGGCGACCGTTAGACCCAACGTGTGCGCTCTGCAGCAGGTCATGGGGACCAAGAAGAAGTACTTCAGCACGTGTCGTAACTGGTATCAAGGGGCCATCTGTGGAAAGAAAGCGTAAGTGACTTCTAGTTCTTTTTTAGGCTCCTCCTGGACACATTCTTCCCTCTGGGTTCAAAGATGAATAATATGACACTGCTAGGTTTAGCTTCAGGGCTTTGATAGGGACCACTGTGTGGACCACAGGGGATGTGTCCAACATGGCCTCGTGTATAGTGCACTACATTTGACCAGAGTCCGTAGGCTTCTGGTCAAAAGTAGTGCACTATACAAAGAATAGGGTTCCATTAGGAACAGATATGAACCCAGGAATGACGTAGTCTCATGTACCACACAGAAATGTCCAAATGACACCTGGATGCTCCCTAGTGCCATGGAAACCACAGAACCTCAGAGCAGAGCTTAATAATAGCAATAATAATAATAATAATAATAATAACAATAATTATTAAGTGGGTGCTTATATTTGTCCTTTTTCACATATGTACAAGTAAGTGTGTATTAATACACATGTGAATTGGAAATGTTTTTTTTTTGCATATCCCAACTCCCCCGTTGGTATACAGCCAGGGGTCACATTCCTTCACTTGGAAGTCAATGTAACAGATTTATGTGCCTTTCGTGAGGCTTTGAATCAGTTCCAGAGTCGAATATGGTACGGTTTAAACGTGGTATGTGTTATGGTACAGATTATACGTGGTATGTGTTATGGTACGGATTATGTGTTATGGTACAGATTATACGTGGTATGTGTTATGGTACAGATTATACGTGGTGTGTGTTATGGTAGGGGTTATACAGGTTGTGTGTTATGGTACAGATTATACGTAATATGTGTTATGGTACAGATTATACGTGGTGTGTGTTATGGTAGGGGTTATACGGGTTGTGTGTTATGGTACAGATTATACGTGGTATGTGTTATGGTACGGTTATACAGGTTATATGTTATGGTACAGATTATACGGATTATATGTTATGGTACAGATTATACGTGGTATGTGTTATGGTACAGATTATACGGGTTATGTGTTATGGTACAGATTATGCGTGGTGTGTGTTATGGTACAGATTATACGGGTTATGTATTATGGTACAGATTATACGTGGTATGTGTTATGGTACAGATTATACGTGGTATGTGTTATGGTACGGATTATACGGGTTATGTGTTAAGGTACGGTTTAAACGTGGTATGTGTTATGGTACGGATTATATGTGGTATTGTACGGATTATACGGGTTATGTGTTATGGTACAGATTATACGGGTTATGTGTTATGGTACAGATTATACGTGGTATGGTACGGATTATACGGGTTAGGTGTTATGGTACGGTTTATACGGGTTATGTGTTATGGTACAGATTATACGGATTATATGTTATGGTACAGATTATACGTGGTATGTGTTATGGTACAGATTATACGGGTTATGTGTTATGGTACAGATTATGTGTGGTGTGTGTTATGGTACAGATTATACGGGTTATGTATTATGGTACAGATTATACGTGGTATGTGTTATGGTACAGATTATACGTGGTGTGTGTTATGGTAGGGGTTATACAGGTTGTGTGTTATGGTACAGATTATACGTAATATGTGTTATGGTACAGATTATACGTGGTGTGTGTTATGGTAGGGGTTATACGGGTTGTGTGTTATGGTACAGATTATACGTGGTATGTGTTATGGTACAGATTATACGGGTTATGTGTTATGGTACAGATTATGCGTGGTGTGTGTTATGGTACAGATTATACGGGTTATGTATTATGGTACAGATTATACGTGGTATGTGTTATGGTACAGATTATACGTGGTGTGTGTTATGGTAGGGGTTATACAGGTTGTGTGTTATGGTACAGATTATACGTAATATGTGTTATGGTACAGATTATACGTGGTGTGTGTTATGGTAGGGGTTATACGGGTTGTGTGTTATGGTACAGATTATACGTGGTATGTGTTATGGTACGGTTATACAGGTTATATGTTATGGTACAGATTATACGGATTATATGTTATGGTACAGATTATACGTAGTATGTGTTATGGTACAGATTATACGGGTTATGTGTTATGGTACAGATTATGCGTGGTGTGTGTTATGGTACGGATTATACGGGTTATGTATTATGGTACAGATTATACGTGGTATGTGTTATGGTACGGTTATACAGGTTATATGTTATGGTACAGATTATACGGATTATATGTTATGGTACAGATTATACGTGGTATGTGTTATGGTACAGATTATACGGGTTATGTGTTATGGTACAGATTATGCGTGGTGTGTGTTATGGTACAGATTATACGGGTTATGTATTATGGTACAGATTATACGTGGTATGTGTTATGGTACAGATTATACGTGGTATGTGTTATGGTACGGATAATACGGGTTATGTGTTAAAGTACGGTTTAAACGTGGTATGTGTTATGGTACGGATTATATGTGGTATGGTACGGATTATACGGGTTATGTGTTATGGTACAGATTATACGGGTTATGTGTTATGATACAGATTATACGTGGTATGGTACAGATTATACGGGTTATGTGTTATGGTACAGATTATACGTGGTATGGTACGGTTTATACGGGTTAGGTGTTATGGTACGGATTATACGGGTTACGTGTTATGGTACGGAGTATGTGATACGGTACAGGGTTAAATAGGGTATGTGTTATGGAACGGGGGAGGTGATATGGTACGGGGTTATATAGGGTATGTGTTATGGTACAGGGTATGTAATATGGTAAAGGGTTATACAGGGTATGTGTTACGGTACGGGGTATGTGATATGGTACGGATTATACGGGGTACGTGTTAAACGGGTATGTGTGTAGATTTACGATCACCCTTTAAAACCAGTCAGGAATTTTTAGGGTATGTCCCAAATGGCACCCTATTCCCTATATAGTGCACTACATTTGACCAGAACCAACAGTAGTACACAATATAGGGAATAGGGCTCCATTTGGAATGAAGCAGGGAGTTTTAGGGAAGATAACAAAGGTCTGTGTTATCTTTGACTTATTTTGTCACCAACATCAGAGGATGTAGGAAGATGTTGAGAAACAAAGAGACCTTTAACGGAACTATGCCTGAATTTGAATTTGAGAGGGAGAGCAGTTAAGAAGGATAGGTTAAATTAACATAAAAATGAATAGCACTCAAGATTAATCTAGGAGGATGACGGACCATCAAATACACTCTCTTCATCCAGTGTATGCTGGGAAACAAAGATTAGTCTGAAGAAGAGGAGTTCAGAGGGTTTAGTAATGAACATCAAAGGAACAAGATTTAAGATTATACCCAAGCAAGCCTTCAACTCTTGCACGAAACATCAATGCACAACCACATGCATTATAAAGGTCCTAGTTACTATGGTTATGGTGGTTATTATGGTATGGTGAGTGTGGACGCCGTAGGGGCGCCACTGTGGTTCACTGCTGGATCCTGGCTCTGATGGGGCAGTAATGTGTCAGCCAAATTTACTGGTTGGAGGTTGAAACATTGGAAACTCAGTGAGTACAGACAGAGAGGACAGAGCCCACATAGTACAGAGAGGTTTCCCACATAGTGCTGCTCACATAGTGCTGCTGCTGCTCACATAGTGCTGCTGCTCACATAGTGCTGCTGCTGCTCACATAGTGCTGCTGCTCACATAGTGCTGCTGCTGCTCACATAGTGCTGCTGCTGCTCACATAGTGCTGCTGCTGCTCACATAGTGCTGCTGCTGCTCACATAGTGCTGCTGCTGCTCACATAGTGCTGCTGCTGCTCACATAGTGCTGCTGCCCACATAGTGCTGCTGCTGCCCACATAGTGCTGCTGCCCACATAGTGCTGCTGCTGCCCACATAGTGCTGCTGCTGCCCACATAGTGCTGCTGCTGCCCACATAGTGCTGCTGCTGCCCACATAATGCTGCTCACATAGTGCTGCTGCTGCTCACATAGTGCTGCTGCTGCTCACATAGTGCTGCTGCTGCTCACATAGTGCTGCTGCTGCTCACATAGTGCTGCTGCTGCTCACATAGTGCTGCTGCTGCTCACATAGTGCTGCTGCTGCTCACATAGTGCTGCTGCTGCTCACATAGTGCTGCTGCTGCTCACATAGTGCTGCTGCTGCTCACATAGTGCTGCTGCTGCTCACATAGTGCTGCTGCTGCTCACATAGTGCTGCTGCTGCCCACATAGTGCTGCTGCTCACATAGTGCTGCTGCTGCCCACATAGTGCTGCTCACATAGTGCTGCTGCTCACATAGTGCTGCTGCTGCTCACATAGTGCTGCTGCTCACATAGTGCTGCTGCTCACATAGTGCTGCTCACATAGTCCTGCTGCTCACATACCTCTGTTGCTTGTATCATAGTGCTGCTCACATAGAGCTGCTGCTGCTCACATAGTGCTGCTTACATTGTGCTGCTGCTGCTCACATAGTGCTGCTCACATAGTGCTGCTCACATAGTGCTGCTGCTGACCACATAGTGCTACTCACATAGTGCTGCTGCTCACATAGTGCTGCTGCTGCTCACATAGTGCTGCTCACATAGTGCTGCTGCTCACATAGTGCTGCTGCTGCTCACATAGTGCTGCTCACATAGTCCTGCTGCTCACATACCTCTGTTGCTTGTATCATAGTGCTGCTCACATAGTGCTGCTGCTGCTCACATAGTGCTGCTGCCCACATAGTGCTGCTCACATAGTGCTGCTCACATAGTGCTGCTCACATAGTGCTGCTGCCCACATAGTGCTGCTGCTGCTCACATAGTGCTGCTGCTGTTCACATAGTGCTGCTGCTCACATAGTGCTGCTGCTGCTCACATAGTGCTGCTCACATAGTCCTGCTGCTCACATACCTCTGTTGCTTGTATCATAGTGCTGCTCACATAGAGCTGCTGCTGCTCACATAGTGCTGCTTACATAGTGCTGCTCACATAGTGCTGCTGCCCACATAGTGCTGCTCACATAGTGCTGCTCACATAGTGCTGCTGCTCACATAGTGCTGCTGCTCACATAGTGCTGCTGCCCACATAGTGCTGCTGCTCACATAGTGCTGCTGCTGCTCACATAGTGCTGCTCACATAGTGCTGCTCACATAGTGCTGCTGCTGCCCACATAGTGCTGCTCACATAGTGCTGCTGCTCACATAGTGCTGCTGCTGCTGCTCACATAGTGCTGCTCACATAGTGCTGCTGCTGCTCACATAGTGCTGCTCACATAGTCCTGCTGCTCACATACCTCTGTTGCTTGTATCATAGTGCTGCTCACATAGAGCTGCTGCTGCTCACATAGTGCTGCTTACATTGTGCTGCTGCTGCTCACATAGTGCTGCTCACATAGTGCTGCTGCTGCCCACATAGTGCTGCTCACATAGTGCTGCTGCTCACATAGTGCTGCTGCTGCTCACATAGTGCTGCTCACATAGTGCTGCTGCTCACATAGTGCTGCTGCTGCTCACATAGTGCTGCTCACATAGTCCTGCTGCTCACATACCTCTGTTGCTTGTATCATAGTGCTGCTCACATAGTGCTGCTGCTGCTCACATAGTGCTGCTGCCCACATAGTGCTGCTCACATAGTGCTGCTGCCCACATAGTGCTGCTGCTGCTCACATAGTGCTGCTGCTGTTCACATAGTGCTGCTGCTCACATAGTGCTGCTGCTGCTCACATAGTGCTGCTCACATAGTCCTGCTGCTCACATACCTCTGTTGCTTGTATCATAGTGCTGCTCACATAGTGCTGCTGCTGCTCACATAGTGCTGCTGCCCACATAGTGCTGCTCACATAGTGCTGCTCACATAGTGCTGCTCACATAGTGCTGCTGCTCACATAGTGCTGCTGCTCACATAGTGCTGCTGCCCACATAGTGCTGCTGCCCACATAGTGCTGCTGCTCACATAGTGCTGCTGCTGCTCACATAGTGCTGCTGCTGCTCACATAGTGCTGCTGCTGCTCACATAGTGCTGCTGCTGCCCACATAGTGCTGCTGCTGCCCACATAGTGCTGCTGCTGCCCACATAGTGCTGCTGCTGCCCACATAGTGCTGCTCACATAGTGCTGCTGCTGCCCACATAGTGCTGCTGCTGCCCACATAATGCTGCTCACATAGTGCTGCTGCTCACATAGTCCTGCTGCTCACATACTTCTGTTGCTTGTATCATAGTGCTGCTCACATAGAGCTGCTGCTGCTCACATAGTGCTGCTTACATAGTGCTGCTCACATAGTGCTGCTGCTGCTCACATAGTGCTGCTCACATAGTGCTGCTGCTCACATAGTGCTGCTGCTGCTCACATAGTGCTGCTCACATAGTGCTGCTGCTGCTCACATAGTGCTGCTCACATAGTGCTGCTCACATAGTGCTGCTCACATAGTGCTGCTCACATACTTTGTTGCTGCTCACATAATGCTGCTGCTCACATAGTGCTGCTGCTGCTCACATAGTGCTGCTGCTGCTCACATAGTGCTGCTCACATAGTGCTGCTCACATACTTTGTTGCTGCTCACATAATGCTGCTGCTCACATAGTGCTGCTGCTGCTCACATAGTGCTGCTGCTGCTCACATAGTGCTGCTGCCCACATAGTGCTGCTACTGCTCACATAGTGCTGCTACTGCTCACATAGTGCTGCTACTGCTCACATAGTGCTGCTACTGCTCACATAGTGCTGCTACTGCTCACATAGTGCTGCTACTGCTCACATAGTGCTGCTACTGCTCACATAGTGCTGCTACTGCTCACATAGTGCTGCTACTGCTCACATAGTGCTGCTCACCTCGTGCTGCTGCTCACCTCGTGCTGCTGCTCACCTCGTGCTGCTGCTCACCTCGTGCTGCTGCTCACCTCGTGCTGCTGCTCACATAGTGCTGCTGCTCACATAGTGCTGCTGCTCACCTTGTGCTGCTGCTCACATAGTGCTGCTGCCCACATAGTGCTGCTGCCCACATAGTGCTGCTACTGCTCACATAGTGCTGCTGCTCACGTAGTGCTGCAAAAAAGCTGTCCTTGAAATGGTCTTGATATGTTCTTTAAAAGAGAGATCAGGGTCCAGAGTAATGCCGAGGTCCTTCACAGTTTTATTTGAGACGACTGTACAACCATTAAGATTAATTGTCAGATTCAACAGAAGATCTCTTTGTTTCTTGGGACCTAGAACAAGCATCTCTGTTTTGTCCGAGTTTAAAAGTAGAAAGTTTGCAGCCATCCACTTCCTTATGTCTGAAACACATGCTTCTAGCAAGGGCAATTTTGGGGCTTCACCATGTTTCATTGAAATGTACAGCTGTGTGTCATCCGCATAGCAGTGAAAGTTAACATTATGTTTTCGAATAACATCCCCAAAAGGTCAAATATATAGTGAAAACAATAGTGGTCCTAAAACGGAACCTTGAGGAACACCGAAATTTACAGTTGATTTGTCAGAGGACAAACCATTCACAGAGACAAACTGATATCTTTCCGACAGATAAGATCTAAACCAGGCCAGAACTTGTCCGTGTAGACCAATTTGGGTTTCCAATCTCTCCAAAAGAATGTGGTGATCGATGGTATCAAAAGCAGCACTAAGGTCTAGGAGCACGAGGACAGATGCAGAGCCTCGGTCCGATGCCATTAAAATGTAATTTACCACCTTCACAAGTGCCGTCTCAGTGCTATGATGGGGTCTAAAACCAGACTGAAGCATTTCGTATACATTGTTTGTCTTCAGGAAGGCAGTAAGTTGCTGCGCAACAGCCTTTTCTAAAATTTTTGAGAGGAATGGAAGATTCGATATAGGCCGATAGTTTTTTATATTTTCTGGATCAATGTTTGGCTTTTTCAAGAGAGGCTTCATTACTGCCACTTTTAGTGAGTTTGGTACACATCCGGTGGATAGAGAGCCGTTTATTATGTTCAACATAGGAGGGCCAAGCACAGGAAGCAGCTCTTTCAGTAGTTTAGTTGGAATAGGGTCCAGTATGCAGCTTGAAGGTTTAGAGGCCATGATTATTTTCATCATTGTGTCAAGAGATATATTACTAAAACACTTGAGCGTCTCTCTTGATCCTAGGTCCTGGGAGAGTTGTGCAGACTCAGGACAACTGAGCTTTGAAGGAATACGCAGATTTAAAGAGGAGTCCGTAATTTGCTTTCTAATAATCATAATCTTTTCCTCAAAGAAGTTCATGAATTTATCACTGCTAAAGTGAAAGTCATCCTCTCTTGGGGAATGCTGCTTTTTAGTTAGCTTTGCGACAGTATCAAAAAGGAATTTCGGATTGTTCTTATTTTCCTCAATTAAGTTTGAAAAATAGGATGATCGAGCAGCAGTAAGGGCTCTTCGGTACTGCACGGTACTGTCTTTCCAAGCTAGTCGGAAGACTTCCAGTTTGGTGTGGCGCCATTTCCGTTCCAATTTTCTGGAAGCTTGCTTCAGAGCTCGGGTATTTTCTGTGTACCAGGGAGCTAGTTTCTTATGAGAAATGTTTTTAGTTTTTAGGGGTGCAACTGCATCTAGGGTATTGCGCAAGGTTAAATTGAGTTCCTCAGTTAGGTGGTTAACTGATTTTTGTCCTCTGGCGTCCTTGGGTAGACAGAGGGAATCTGGAAGGACATCAAGGAATCTTTGTGTAGTCTGTGAATTTATAGCACGACTTTTGATGTTCCTTGGTTGGGGTCTGAGCAGATTATTTGTTGCAATTGCAAACGTAATAAAATGGTGGTCCGATAGTCCAGGATTATGAGGAAAAACATTAAGATCCACAACATTTATTCCATGGGACAAAACTAGGTCCAGCGTATGACTGTGACAGTGAGTGGGTCCAGAGACATTTTGGACAAAACCCACTGAGTCGATGATGGCTCCGAAAGCCTTTTGGAGTGGGTCTGTGGACTTTTCCATGTGAATATTAAAGTCACCAAAGATTAGAATATTATCTGCTATGACTACAAGGTCCGATAGGAATTCAGGGAATTCAGTGAGGAACGCTGTATATGGCCCAGGAGGCCTGTAAACAGTAGCTATAAAAAGTGATTGAGTAGGCTGCATAGATTTCATGACTAGAAGCTCAAAAGACGAAAACGTCATTTTTTTTTGTTGTAAATTTAAATTTGCTATCGTAAATGTTAGCAACACCTCCGCCTTTGCGGGATGCACGGGGGATATGGTCACTAGTGTAGCCAGGAGGTGAGGCCTCATTTAACACAGTAAATTCATCAGGCTTAAGCCATGTTTCAGTCGGCCAATCACATCAATATTATGATCAGTGATTAGTTCATTGACTATAATTGCCTTTGAAGTAAGGGATTTAACATTAAGTAGCCCTATTTTGAGATGTGAGGTATCATGATCTCTTTCAATACTGACAGGAATGGAGGTGGTCTTTATCCTAGTGAGATTGCTAAGGCGAACACCGCCATGTTTAGTTTTGCCCAACCCAGGTCTAGGCACAGACACGGTCTCAATGGTGATAGCTGAGCTGACTACACTGACTATGCTAGTGGCAGACTCCGCTATGCTGGCAGGCTGGCTAACAGCCTGCTGCCTGGCCTGCACCCTATTTCATTGTAGAGCTAGATGAGTTAGAGCCCTGTCTATGTTGGTAGATAAGATGAGAGCACCCCTCCAGCTAGGATGGAGTCCGTCACTCCTCAGCAGGTCAGGCTTGGTCCTGTTTGTGGGTGAGTCCCAGAAAGAGGGCCAATTATCTACAAATTCTATCTTTTGGGAGGGGCAGAAAACATTTTTCAACCAGCGATTGAGTTGTGAGACTCTGCTGTAGAGCTCATCACTCCCCCTAACTGGGAGGGGGCCAGAGACAATTACTCGATGCCGACACATCTTTCTAGCTGATTTACACGCAGAAGCTATGTTGCGCTTGGTGATCTTTGACTGTTTCATCCTAACATCGTTGGTGCCGACGTGGATAACAATATCTCTATACTCTCTACACTCGCCAGTTTTAGCTTTAGCCAGCACCATCTTCCGATTAGCCTTAACGTCGGTAGCCCTGCCCCCCGGTTAACAGTGTATGATCGCTGGATGATTCGTTTTAAGTCTAATACTGCGGGTAATGGAGTCGCCAATGACTAGAGTTTTCAATTTGTCAGAGCTAATGGTGGGAAGCTTCGGCGTCTCAGACCCCGTAACGAGAGGAGTAGAGACCAGAGAAGACTCGGCCTCTGACTCCGACTCCGACTCGCTGCTTAATGGGGAAAACCGGTTGAAAGTTTCTGTCGGCTGAATGAGCGACACCGGTTGAGCGTTCCTACAGCATTTCCTTCCAGAAACCGTGAGAAAGTTGTCCGGCTGCGGGGACTGTGGCAGGGGATTTATACTACTATCTGTACTTACTGGTGGCACACACGCTGTTTCATCCTTTCCTACACTGAAATTACCCTTGCCTAACGATTGCGTCTGAAGCTGGGCTTGCAGCACAGCTATCCTCGCCGTAAGGCGAGTACAGCGGCTGCAATTAGAAGGCATCATGTTAATGTTACTACTTAGCTTCGGCTGTTGGAGGTCCTGACGAATCGTGTCCAGATAAAGCGTCCGGAGTGAAAAAGTTGAGGAATTTTTTTTTTTTTATATATATATATATAAACGGTAATTAAAAGTAAAAACCGTAAAGTTGTCAGGTAGCAAAATAGGTTGGCAACAAAACGCACAGCAACTCGAAAACAAGTTATACAGGGTATGTGATATGGTACTGGGTATGTGTTATAGTACAGGGCTATACAGGGTATGTGATATGGTACTGGGTATGTGTTATAGTACAGGGTTATACAGGGTATGTGATATGGTACTGGGTATGTGTTATAGTACAGGGTTATACAGGGTATGTGATATGGTACTGGGTATGTGTTATAGTACAGGGTTATACAAGGTATGTGATATGGTACTGGGTATGTGTTATAGTACAGGGTTATACAGGGTATGTGATATGGTACTGGGTATGTGTTCTAGTACAGGGTTATACAGGGTATGTGATATGGTACTGGGTATGTGTTCTAGTACAGGGTTATACAGGGTATGTGATATGGTACTGGGTATGTGTTCTAGTACAGGGTTATACAGGGTATGTGATATGGTACTGGGTATGTGTTCTAGTACAGGGTTATACAGGGTATGTGATATGGTACTGGGTATGTGTTCTAGTACAGGGTTATACAGGGTATGTGATATGGTACTGGGTATGTGTTCTAGTACAGGGTTATACAGGGTATGTGATATGGTACTGGGTATGTGTTCTAGTACAGGGTTATACAGGGTATGTGATATGGTACTAGGTATGTGTTATAGTACAGGGTTATACAGGGTATGTGATATGGTACTGGGTATGTGTTATAGTACAGGGTTATACAGGGTATGTGATATGGTACTGGGTATGTGTTATAGTACAGGGTTATACAGGGTATGTGATATGGTACTGGGTATGTGTTATAGTACAGGGTTATACAGGGTATGTGATATGGTACTGGGTATGTGTTATAGTACAGGGTTATATAGGGTATGTGATATGGTACTAGGTATGTGTTATAGTACAGGGTATATACAGGGTATGTGATATGGTACTGGGTATGTGTTATAGTACAGGGTTATATAGGGTATGTGATATGGTACTAGGTATGTGTTATAGTACAGGGTATATACAGGGTATGTGATATGGTACTGGGTATGTGTTATGTCACTGGTTATACAGGGTATGTGATATGGTACTAGGTATGTGTTATAGTACAGGGTTGTACAGGGTATGTGATATGGTACGGGGTATGTGTTATAGTACAGGGTATGTGTTATGGTACGGGGTATGTGATATGGTACGGTTTATATAGGGTATGTGTTATGGTACGGAGTATGTGATATGGTACAGGGTTATACAGGGTATGTGTTATGGTACGGGGTATGTGATATGGTACAGGGTTATATAGGGTATGTGTTACGGTACGGGGCATGTGACATGGTACGGGTTATACAGGGTATGTGTTATGATACAGGGTATGTAATATGGTACGGCTATATATAGGGTATCTGTTACGGTACGGGGTATGTGATATGGTACGGATTATACGGGTTAGGTGTTATGGTACGGTTAATAAGGGGTATGTGTTATGGTACGGGGTATGTGATATGGTACGGATTATACGGGTTAGGTGTTATGGTACGGTTAATAAGGGGTATGTGTTATGGTACGGGGTATGTGATATGGTACGGGTTATATAGGGTATGTGTGTAGATTTACGATCACCCTTTAAAACCAGTCAGGGTCCCAAATGGCACCCTATTCCCTATATAGTGCACTACATTTGACCAGAACCAACAGTAGTACACAATATAGGGAATAGGGCTCCATTTGGAATGAAGCAGGGAGTTTTAGGGAAGATAACAAAGGTCTGTGTTATCTTTGACTTATTTTGTCACCAACATCAGAGGATGTAGGAAGATGTTGAGAAACAAAGAGACCTTTAACGGAACTATGCCTGAATTTGAATTTGAGAGGGAGAGCAGTTAAGAAGGATAGGTTAAATTAACATAAAAATGAATAGCACTCAAGATTAATCTAGGAGGATGACGGACCATCAAATACACTCTCTTCATCCAGTGTATGCTGGGAAACAAAGATTAGTCTGAAGCAGAGGAGTTCAGAGGGTTTAGTAATGAACATCAAAGGAACAAGATTTAAGATTATACCCAAGCAAGCCTTCAACTCTTGCACGAAACATCAATGCACAACCACATGCATTATAAAGGTCCTAGTTACTATGGTTATGATGGTTATTATGGTATGGTGAGCGTGGACGCCGTAGGGGCGCCACTGTGGTTCACTGCTGGATCCTGGCTCTGATGGGGCAGTAATGTGTCAGCCAAATTTACTGGTTGGAGGTTGAAACATTGGAAACTCAGTGAGTACAGACAGAGAGGACAGAGCCCACATAGTACAGAGAGGTTTCCCACATAGTGCTGCTCACATAGTGCTGCTGCTCACATAGTGCTGCTGCTCACATAGTGCTGCTGCTGCTCACATAGTGCTGCTGCTGCTCACATAGTGCTGCTGCTGCTCACATAGTGCTGCTGCTGCTCACATAGTGCTGCTGCTGCTCACATAGTGCTGCTGCTGCTCACATAGTGCTGCTGCTCACATAGTGCTGCTGCTGCTCACATAGTGCTGCTGCTGCTCACATAGTGCTGCTGCTGCTCACATAGTGCTGCTGCTGCTCACATAGTGCTGCTGCTCACATAGTGCTGCTGCTCACATAGTGCTGCTGCTCACATAGTGCTGCTGCCCACATAGTGCTGCTGCCCACATAGTGCTGCTGCCCACATAGTGCTGCTGCCCACATAGTGCTGCTCACATAGTGCTGCTCACATAGTGCTGCTCACACGAAACAGACACTCAGTACAACCACATAGTATTTTGAGGACCACACTGGAAAGAAGTGTATTTCCAATATACTTTCATGTGTACTCTAGGAATTATTTCTACTTTTCAATTGTTTAAACTGTATGGACTGTTGTACCAAAAAATACATCAAATCAAATAACAGAATGGTTCCCTTGGTTCCAGCTCTCTTATTGACTTTCTGATCCATGCTGGACTCGGGTCACGTCCTAGTTCCCTATCATCAATTTGACAGCATGGACACTGCTGCTAGGTTGTGTTGCATGGTGATGAACTTACACTCTTAGATGCTGAATCGTAATAGTGTTCTATGCTAGCTATGCCCTTGGATCCTGAGTAGTGTTCTATGCTCCTGGATCCTGAGTAGTGTTCTATTCTCCTGGATCCTAAGTAGTGTTCTATGCTCCTGGAACGTGAGTAGTGTTCTATGCTCATGGATCCTGAGTAGTGTTCTATGCTAGCTATGCGCCTGGATGCTGTGTAGTGTTCTATGCTCCTGAATC
Organism: Oncorhynchus kisutch; assembly: GCF_002021735.2. Classification (NCBI taxonomy): domain Eukaryota; kingdom Metazoa; phylum Chordata; class Actinopteri; order Salmoniformes; family Salmonidae; genus Oncorhynchus; species Oncorhynchus kisutch. The sequence continues at coordinate 61,857,859 of NC_034188.2, read as the reverse complement.
CTGAGTAGTGTTCTATGCTCCTGGAACATGAGTAGTGTTCTATGCTCCTGGATGCTGAGTAGTGTTCTATGCTCCTGGATCCTGAGTAGTGTTCTATGCTCCTGGAACATGAGTAGTGTTCTATGTTAGCTATGCGCCTGGATGCTGAGTAGTGTTTTTTAGTGTTGTTGGTTGCCGAGTAGTGTTGTATGTTTGTGTATGCTGAATACTGTTCTATTCTCTTGGATGCTGAGTATCGCTCTATTCCAGGAATGCCCTGCAACACTGACACACAGCCAAAGAATGTGATCTATGTTGATTAGGAATTATTGGATTGCTTGTCTGTCTATTCTTTCTATGGAATCAATCAAACCTCAGTATCCACCATCAGGAGGCACAGAACATTGTAATCTTAATTTTTTTTTTAAACCTCCACCCCTTAGAAGTGGTAGCTAAAAATAGGTAAATTAGGGGCAGTTTAAGGGGAGAGTCAATGAAACCGTTGTTGGATCTGGGTTCGATTCCTGGTTGGGGCTACAACATACTTCCATGGTTGTTTTCATTAACTCTCACCTTAAACTGCCCCTAACAACTTCTGAGTCTGTTGGAGACAATCAGCTTGAGCAAGGTGATGTGCAGAATCACTGAGCTACAAATAGAATTCCCTCCCAAATGATAGGCTTTGTCAAACCCTGGTCCAGCGACTGTCAAGCCAACACCTTAAATGTCCGAACCTCTTGGTGGAATGGTTAATGTGTTGGATTCCATGGTTGGTTCCATTGACTGTCCCCTTAAACTGCCCCATAATTGACCCATTTTAAGCTGTAACTTCTGAGTCTGTTGGAGAGGATCAGCTTGAGCAAATTGAGGTGTTGAATCACTGATCTAAAAATAGTATTGCCTGTCAAATAACAGACTTTGTGCAATTAAGATTCGTAGAGCTACGCTTCCCTGGCTTAGGCGATCCCCCCCAGCACACACTCATGCACAATCAGACATTTATTGAGTAATTGATTGATGGGAGACAGCTTGTTTCAATTAAATAACATGTCCTAACATTTTCTATCTGCAGCAAACCTAATGGATAATGCTGGATAGATAACACCCACAAAAAACTACCAAAACAACTGGCCCTGCTCATTAGTAATGATATGTGTTTTGGAAACAGCACAGTTTTCTCCTGTGACCACATGCCAGTACTACAGTAGTATTGGTTTGGCTGGCTGACATACAGAGATCTCCAGCATAAAGTAGAGCTGCTGACCAGACAGAGGGAAGTTTCCAACTCCGAGGCCAGGCCAGAGGGAGTCTTGGTTCTCCTGTATGTGCGTGGGAGAGTGGAGATGGTTTTGCTGACTGTGCCTCATCAGGGCATGTGTGATCTCATGACTGGCTCGTCTCCCCACTCCTCTTCTTCTCTGTGTTTCCAGGGGCTAAGTTCAAAAGAAGACTATGGCAGCCATGAGCCATGGCCTCTTCTCTCCTCATCTGCATCCCTATTGGCACCCGAGTCCCTCAAACTCAACTCTGGGCCTCAAAGCCAGTTACTCTGCGTTTTTTCCTAGTTGCCCTCTAATCAGGAAGTGATTTAGAGTTGGGACACCAGGTGGATGCAATTAATAATCAGGGTAAGAGTTGAATACCTCTGTTCTATATAGTGCAATACTTTTGACCAGAGCCCTATGGGCCCCTATGGGCCCTGATCAAAATTATGCATTATATAGAAAATAGGGTGCCATTTGGGACGTAGCCCTTCTCATCGTACAGCAGGCCTTGATCTGCTCTGTTTCTGTCAGCTCTGTGTGTGCACGTTTGCATGCATGTGTATCTGAGGGATGAGCCGTGGATGACAGCCCTGAACACCCAACCACACTGTAGCCTCATCGTCTGTCGCTCTGAAGGAAACAAGCCACTGTAAACCTCACTCTATCCTGCCCTCGACCCCTCTCTCTCCAGTCAAATTTGCTCTGTTGATTTAGACAATGCTGTCTTGTCCTATTATGGACCCAGCTACCACTGGAACATGGAGAACATGTGGAAATGTTTTTCTGGTTTGCAGACGTCCCAGGGGGACCACTGATGAAGAAGCACAGCTGGACTTAAGTTCCAAGCCACCACAGACTGAACAACCAGCAACCATAAACCATTACTCTGGAGAAAAGAAACTAAATCCCATTCCATCATCCAGGCATGTGTTAGTGAGTTACCTAGGTTCAGCATCATGCAGGGTGAGCTCACTGGGCACAAAGGTCAATTCAACGTCAAATTTTGTTAAAATAACTTGGAAAGAATGTTGATTCAACCGGTGTGTGACCAGTGGAAGGGTTCAGAAAGCATAAAGCTTTCTCTTCAGAGAAGTGGGTTTCACCACACTACACATTTCAGTCTGGTCCATATTAAACTGGACATGTATCTCCCACTCTAGCCTACTTCATCTATCGTTATTATTTGTATATTCAGCATTTGCTGATTTGTTGTCGTGGTTTAGAATCTCTGCAGCCGAAAACAGTGGAATAGTTTGCTGTCCAGGAGTGTATTTGTACATCAAGCTGCCTCACGTTTGTCTCTAGCTCAGAAAAGGCTTAAACAGTAGAATACACCCTGGGGCATTTACTGGCATATCATAAAGCAAGGTCTGTGAGTTCTCCTCTCTCAACAGTACCGCTGGCTCTGCACAAACTGAAGCATCATTGTTCTGCTTTAACGAGTCATGTCATGGTTCATGAGGTGTGGGATTATGAAATTGTCTAGCTAGCCTGCGTCCCAAATAGCACCCCTTTCCCTTTGTAGTGCACTACTTTGATCAATGCCCATAGGGTTCTGGTAGTAAGTAGTGCACTATATAAAGAGTAGGGTGGCATTCAGGAGTCAGATAGTGTCATTCTATGGTTTTTGTCTATTAAACCCAACAGAGCTGGAAGGGCTCTGCTTATAATTAATTAATTCAACTCTGATGCCAACGTTGTGCCCATGTGGTACTGTTTACAGTTTAAATACCTATATACAGTAGGAGCTGATTACCGCTAAAGACAGAGATGAAGAGTAGTGATGCGGTTTCTCTGAGTGGATAAATCAGACTTTTACTGTACGCTCAAAAACATACACACACACACACACACACACACACACACACACACACACACACACACACACACACACACACTCAGACATGATCTACAGGATAAGTCCCTTTATAACAGCTGCAGGTTGGATTTCCCCTTCTTTATATCTTATAATTCCAGTAATTTATAGCTATGGTGTCCTGTCCTGTTCCCATTCAATTAGATTAAACAGGACTTCAAGTCACATGTTGGTACAAGTCACAAAACATCTAACCTTGTCCCCAGGCTCAATTGCTAGAGAGACGGCTGGCTGGGTGGATGAGATATAGGGTGCCAAATGGGACACAACCCAAGTCTGAAAGCATCCGTCTTAGATACAGTTCTACAATTCTAGGGAGAGAAAAGGGTTTTGTAATGTTACACGTAATGTTGCCATAATGTTTGAGTGTCCAGTTTTCCATTAGTTAGGGGAACACTGGGGGCGGCAGGGTAGCCTAGTGGTTAGAGCGTTGGACTAGTAACCGGAAGGTTGCAAGTTCGAACCCCCGAGCTGACAAGGTACAAATCTGTTGTTCTGCCCCTGAACAGGCAGTTAACCCACTGTTCCTAGGCCGTCATTGAAAATAAGAATTTGTTCTTAACTGACTTGCCTAGTTAAATAAAGGTCAAATTAAAAAAAATCTATGTTAGCAAAAACCTTCTGAGAACATGTTTTGGCATTAGTTAGGAGACAGAAAACAGAAAATGCTCATAACGTGGTTACCATGTTCTCAGAATGCACAATATTAATGCTCTAAACACGAGTCATTGGACGTTTCAAGAACATTCATGTGTCCAGTTTTTTTAGGGTTCGGAGAATGTTCCATCAACGTCCTATCAAACGTACACAGAACATGACGCGCAAAGGGCTCAGAATATAGGATATTCATGTTCTAGACACGTTTTATGGGAACGTTGCAAGAACATTCACGTGTCTATATTTCTGTACCAAGTTCGGCATGTGGAATTCTAATCATCATATTTAATCTGCACTCGTAGAAAAAAGGTGCTATCTAGAACCAAAAAGGGTTATTTGACTGTTCCCATAGGAGAACCCTTTGAAGAACACATTTTGGATCCATGTAGAACCCTTTCCACAGAGGGTTCTACATGGAACCCAAAAGCGTTCTACCTGGAACCAAAAGGGTTTTCCTATGGGGACAGCCAAAGAACCCTTTTGGAACCACGCCCACAAGCCACACAAGACTCATCTGAAGGTCCCCAGTACAATTTTGAATGGATGGATGGAAGTACACTGAACAAAAATATAAACACAACATGTAAAGTGTTGGTCCCATGTTTCATGAGCTGAAATAAAATATCCCAGAAATGTTCCATACGCACAAAAAGCATTTTTTTCTCAAATGTTGTGCCCAAATTTGTTTAGAGATCTGTTAATGAGCATTTCTCCTTTGCCAAGAAAATCCAATCACCTGACAGGTGTGGCATCCAGTTGATGTCGGAAGTTTACATACACTTAGGTAGGAGTCATTAAAACACATTTTCAACCACTCCACAAATGTCTTGTTAACAAACTATAGTTTTGGCAAGTCGGTTAGGACATCTACTTCATGCATGACACAAGTTATTTTTCCAACAATTGTTGACAGACAGATTATTTCACTTACAATTCACTGTATCACAATTCCAGTGGGTCAGAAGTTTACAAACACTAAATTGACTGTGCCTTTAAACAGCTTGGAACATTCCATAAAATTATGTAATGGCTTTAGAAGCTTCTGATAGGCTAATTGACATCATTTGAGTCAACTGGAGGTGTACCTGTGGATGTATTTCAAGGCCTACCTTCAAACTCAGTGCCTCTTTGCTTGACATCATGGGAAAATCAAAGGAAATCAGCCAAGACCTCTAAAAAAAAATTGTAGACCTCCACAAGTCTGGTTCATCCTTGGGAGCAATTTCCAGACGCCTGAACGTACCACGTTCATCTGTACAAACAATAGTACGCAAGCATAAACACCATTGGACCACGCAGCCGTCATACCGCTCAGGAAGGAGATGTGTTCTGTCTCCTAGAGATGAATGTACTTTGGTGAGAAAAATGCAAATCTATCCCAGAACAACAGCAAAGGACCTTGTGAAGATTCTGGAGGAAACAGGTACAAAAGTATCTATATCCACAGTAAAACAAATCCTATATCGACATAACCTGAAAGGCCGCTCCGCAAGGAAGAAGCCACTGATCAAAACCGCCATAAAAAAAGCCACACTACGGTTTGCAACTGCACATGGGGACAAAGATCATACTTTTTGGAGAAATGTTCTCTGGTCTGATGAAAAAAAATAGAACTGCTTGGCCATAATGACCATCGCTATGTTTGGAGGAAAAAGGGGGAGGCTTGCAAGCTGAAGAACACCACCCCAACTGTGAAGCATGGGGGTGTCAGCATCATGTTGTGGGGTACTTTGCTGCAGGAGGGACTGGGGCACTTCACAAAATAGATGGCTTCATGAGGATGGAAGATTATTTGGATATATTGAAGCAACATCTCAAGTATCAGTCAGGAAGTTAAAGCTTGGTCGCAAATGGATCTTCCCAATGGACAATGACCCCAAGCATACTTCCAAAGTGGCAAATGGCTTAAGGACAACAAAGTCAAGGTATGTATGAGTGGCCATCACAAAGCCCTGACCTCAATCATATAGAACTTTTGTTGAATTTTGCCCCTTTTTCATGGTATCCAATTGTTGTAGTAGCTACTATCTTGTCTCATCGCTACAACTCCCGTACGTGCTCGGGAGAGACGAAGGTTGAGAGTCATGCGTCCTCCGATACACAACCCAACCAAGCCGCACTGCTTCTTAACACAGCGTGCATCCAACCCGGAAGCCAGCCGCACCAATGCACCGGAGGAAACACAGTGCACCTGGCCACCTTGGCTAGCGCACACTGCACCCAGCCCGCCACAGTAGTCGCTGGTGCGCGATGAGACAAGGACACCCCTACCGACCAAGCCCTCCCTAACCCGGGCGACGCTAGGCCAAGGCTCCATCATATAGAAAATTTGTGAACTGAAAAAGCCTGCACAAACAAGGAGGCCTACAAACCTGACACAGTTACACCAGCTCTGCCAAAATTCACCCAACTTATTGTGGGAAGCTTGTGGAAGGCTATGCGAAATGTTTGACCCAAGTTAAACAATTTAAAGGCAATACTACCAAATACTAATTGAGTGCATGTAAACTTCTGACCCACTGGGAATGTGATGAAAGAAATAAAAGCTGAAATAAATCATTCTCTCTATGATTATTCTGACATTTCACATTCTTAAAATAAAATGGCGATCCTAACTGACCTAAAACAGGGAATCTTTACAAGGATTAAATATCAGGAATTGTGAAAAACTGAGTTTAAATGTATTTGGCTAAGGTGTATGTAAACTTCCGACTTCAACTGTATCAAGAAGCTGATTAAAAGCATGATCATTACACAGGTGCACCTTGTGCGGGGGACAATAAAAGGCCACTCTAAAATCTGCAGTTTTGTCACACAACACAATGCCACACATGTCTCAAGTTTTGACAGAGCGTGTAATTGGCATGCTGACTGCAGGAATGTCCACCAGAGCTGTTGCTGTTAATGTTAATTTCTCTACCATAAGCCACCTCCAACTTCGTTTTCGAGAATTTGGCAGTGCATTCAACCGGCCTCACATCTGCTGACCACATGTGTGGTGTCGTGTGGGCTAGTGGTTTGCTGATGTCAATGTTGTGAACCGAGTGTCCAATTGTGGAGGTAGGATGGGCAGGCATAAACTATGGAAAACAAATACAATTGCATTTTTAAAATTATTTTTTAAATTTGACCCCATTTTCTCCCCAATTTCGTGGTATCCAATTGTTTAGTAGCTACTATCTTGTCTCATCGCTACAACTCCCGTACGGGCTCGGGAGAGACGAAGGTTGAAAGTCATGCGTCCTCCGATACACAACCCAACCAAGCCGCACTGCTTCTTAACACAGCGCGCATCCAACCCAGAAGCACCAATGTGTCAGAGGAAACACCGTGCACCTGGCAACCTTGGTTAGCGCACACTGCACCCGGCCAAACCCTCCCTAACCCGGACAACTGTACGTCACACCACGTGTGACCTCCCGGTCGCTGCCGGTTACAACAGAGGCTGGGCGCAAACCCAGAGTCTCTGGTGGCACAGCTGGCGCTGCAGTACAGCGTCCTTAACCACTGCGCCACCAGGGAGGCTACAATTGCATTTTATTGATGGAAATTTAAATGCACAGAGATACCGTGACCAGATCCTAAGGCCCTTTGTCGTGCCATCCATCACCTCATGTTTCAGCATGATAATGCACGGCCCCTTGTCGCAAGGATTGTACGCAATTCCTGGAAGCCAAAAATGTCCCAGTTTTTCCATGGCCTGCATTCTCACCAGACATGTCACCCATTGAGCATGTTTGGGATGCTCTGATCCATGCCCATACTTTTTTTTATGGTATCTGTGACCAACAGATGCATATCTGCATTCCCATGTGAAATCCATAGATTGGGGCCTAATGAATTTATTTCAATTGACTGATTTCCTTATATGAACTGTAACTCAGTAACATCTTTTAAATTGGTGCATGTTGCATTTATATTATTGTTCAATATATATATGGAGATAGTTTAGTGCCTAAAATAAGGGGTTAAATACCTGTTGATTTAAAAAAAAAAATAGTGATCTTTCTTATATCTCTCAGATATAAGATAGACACTTCAGAACAAATTTCCTTTGATTTTGGGGGGGGCTATCTGTTGTTCCATGTAGTGAATCTGTTATTCAATGTGTTTCTTTTGGCTAATAGTAGTAATGCCAAATTCAATGTTTCATTAAATATATATTTTTAAATTATATACCTTAAGGAGTCTTAGACAGGGCTTAGACTCTAGAGCAGGGTTTCTCTTACCCAAGGGGTGCACATTTTGTTTTTTGCACTAGCACTACACAGCTGATTCAAGTAATCAACTAATCATCAAGCTTTGATCATTTGAATCAGCTGTGTAGTGTTAGGGTAAAAACAAAATGTGCACCCCTTGGGGTCCCGGGGAAATACTGCTGTAAAGGGTTAATAGAATGGTCTCTTAGAAACAATATCTTGCATATCACAGGATAATTCCTATGGAAATGTTAGTTAATGACCCAATGAGACTCCCAAGGGAACGTTCTCTAAAGTTGTGGGAATGATTGTTGTTAGCTGGGTTGCAATGTCATGGGGTTTAATTAAAGAGGCCTGTTCTGTTTTTGTGTCCCTGTGATTACGACTGCTGTTCAAAGCTGTTTGATTTAGAGTAAAGATTACAGTGCCATTTCCTCAAATCATTCCTCCCCCATTAGTCATTTCTAATGAGCTAGTCTGTTACAGTTTACACATAGCCCATTCAACAGTTTGTGGCATATGCAGGAGTTGAAAAGTTCCATTTCCTAACCAAGGTTGTCAACTGCTTAAAGATTTGATTTCAAAACCCAAAACATAATGTCTTAGAGGTTAAACAAGGCTAAATCATGGACTAGAGGGCTAGAATAATTGTTTGTTTAGCTTCAAAGGGGCAGGGTCCTTGGTAAATAACACCCTATTCCCTACAAAGTGCATTATATATGGACTAGGGTGCCGTTCGGGAGGCAGCGTTACCCTGGAGGCGTGCTGGCCTGGGCCCTGGGACCACAAAGCCTTATGGTTAATAAAACAGATGATGAGGACCATGTGGAAACAACTGAACACACACACACACACACACACACACACACACACACACACACACACACACACACACACACACACACACACACACACACACACACACACACACACACACACACACACACACACACACACACACACACACAGGAGCATGAAACAGCCTTTCAGTACAGACATTAGTGATGATTCAGCTGAAATACTGTAGGATGAACTCCAGGATAAATATACGATGTGCTCTGATGTTCTGAAATAAGTTCTAGAACACTCTAATGACATGGGATGTGGTGATCACTGTTTATGTACCCCGACTCTGAATATTTAAACAGAGGATAGGGTGTGTCTCTTTCTCTAGCTCGTGATCTGTCCGTCTGTGTGTTGTCTCTGTCTCTAAAGCGTGATCTGTGTGGGATGTCTCCATCCCTCCCTCCTCTCTGTCTCTAACGTTTGTGTCCCTGTGTTGTCTGTTGGACAGTGCTGTTTATGGTGTATCTCTGTGTGTTGTCTCTGTCTCTAAAATGTGACGTGTACATGTGTTGTCTCTAAATTTGGTCTCTCTGTGTTGTCTGTAGGATGGTGCTGTATGAGTGATCTGTCCCTAAACATGGTGTGTCTGTGTCTCTATGTCTGTAGGATGGTGCTGTATGAGTGATCTGTCCCTAAACATGGTATGTCTGTAGGACGGTGCTGTATGAGTGATCTGTCCCTAAACATGGTGTGTCTGTGTCTCTGTCTGTAGGATGGTGCTGTATGAGTGATCTGTCCCTAAACATGGTGTGTCTGTGTCTCTATGTCTGTAGGACGGTGCTGTATGAGTGATCTGTCCCTAAACATGGTGTGTCTGTGTCTCTATGTCTGTAGGACGGTGCTGTATGAGTGATATGTCCCTAAACATGGTGTGTCTGTGTCTCTGTCTGTAGGACGGTGCTGTATGAGTGATCTGTCCCTAAACATGGTGTGTCTGTGTCTCTGTCTGTAGGACGGTGCTGTATGAGTGATCTGTCTCTAAACATGGTGTGTCTGTGTCTCTATGTCTGTAGGACGGTGCTGTGTGAGTGATCTGTCCCTAAACATGGTGTGTCTGTGTCTCTATGTCTGTAGGACGGTGCTGTATGAGTGATCTGTCCCTAAACATGGTGTGTCTGTGTCTCTATGTCTGTAGGAGGGTGCTGTATGAGTGATCTGACCCTAAACATGGTGTGTCTGTGTCTCTATGTCTGTAGGATGGTGCTGTATGAGTGATCTGTCCCTAAACATGGTGCGTCTGTGTCTCTATGTCTGTAGGACGGTGCTGTATGAGTGATCTGTCCCTAAACATGGTGTGTCTGTGTCTCTATGTCTGTAGGACGGTGCTGTATGAGTGCTGTCCAGGTTACATGAAGCTGGAAGGAATGAAAGGATGCCCTGCAGGTATGTAGCTACGGTCGGTTACAGTGTATGTAATGTTATAGGGTACAAGATACGCAGTGTACTCAAGTTTGTAGTGCACTTAATGTTATAGTGTACTTCAAAGGTTCAACAAGAGGTTAAACTAAGACAAATCAATGGGTATTACATTTTCTCATAAAATGTACGAGTCACAACGCCACACCAACATAAAGATTCAGCTGGCACATCATCCGACCCATACAAGTTCCCTTTCAGCGTCATCTGGCTGTCTTTGGGGTTCTTTATAGTTGTTAGTTGTTTTAATGAGGCTTGTGTGTGTCCCAAATGGCACTCTATTCCATATGTACTGCAATATTTTAAGGCTCTAATCAAAAGTAGTACACTATATAGGGTATAGGATGCCATTTGGGATCACTCCTGGTATGTAGGGAGATGTAGTCATTATGGTACCTTCTCTTCCCTGTTCCACAGTGGCCCCTATAGACAATGTGTATGGTACCTTGGGCCTGGTCAAGGCCATCTCCACCCAGGAATACTCTCACATCTCCAAGCTAAGGGAGGAGATAGAGGGATCTGGGTCATACACCTTCTTCGCTCCCAGCAACGATGCTTGGGACTTGTTAGATGGGGTAAGTGAGGATAAGTGTCATCTCTTACAGCTGGACAATTCCAGGTAATTCAGATAAATTACCTGGAAAAATGAACCCACCAGCGATAGTAGTAACTATTCCAAAACCAAAACCATTCAGTGCTTGTAATGTGACCATTTAAAAGAGTTACAACATAAATCACCAGAATGGTTGATATACCTGAACCCTACAGCCAGTTGCTGTCATCACTTTGTGTTAAGTATATATGTTATCTTAAGCCTTTTTATTCTGCATTTCTTCAACAGGAAGTGCGTAGTGCGTTGGTGAGCAACGTGAACATTGAGCTGTACAACGCCCTGCACTACCACATGGCTAACAAACGCCTACAGACCAAAGACCTGAAGAACGGCCTGGTGGTCGACTCCATGTACAACGACCTGGGACTCTACATCAACCACTACTCCAACGGGGTGAGCATCCCACTAGACCTACACCACATCATCTTCTGCATCCCAAATGGCACCCTACTCCACATGCAGTGCACTAATTTGACCAGCGTCCATGGAATGTATTGGAAATCCAATAGTTTCCATGCCATGAGATAGGAAAGTTCACATCATGGAGAGCTAAGGCTTTATTGTGTGCAGGTAGTTGTTGAAGGGTGTGTTGTGTGAACATTGGAGAGTTAAGGACGGTATGCTGTTGGGTGATGTGTGCAGATACTAACTGTGCTGTGCATGTCCTATGCGGTGTGTTATTATGTATGAAGATCGTGACGGTGAACTGTGCCAGGATTATCCATGGCAACCAGGTTGCCACCAACGGCGTGGTGCACGTCATTGACCGTGTCATCACTGGCGTGAGCAACACCATCCAGGATGTCATTGAGGTTGAGGATGACCTCACCACTCTCAGTGTAAGTTTTATGTTCTTCTGTTCTCCTCTCCTCTCTTCTTCCCCCTTCATTTCCATTCCTTTCACTTCCTTTCCTACCTTTTTCTTCATTATGGTTCTCCTCTTGTCTCCTTTCCCCTTCTCGTCTTTTTGTTTTCCTTCTATTCCATTTACACAGGGTGGCACACACAGTATTAACGGAGGATATGATGTGTTCTTTCACTACAGGATGTGGCGCTGGCCTCAGGCCTGCTGGACAAGCTGGGACAGCCCGGCCAGTACACCCTGTTTGCCCCCACCAACGATGCCTTCGCCAAGCTGGACTCGGATGTGCTGCAACGACTGATGGGTGACAAGGGTGTCCTCCAAGGTAAACCAAACCGCTGGGCCAGGCTTCAACGGTCTATCACCTCTCTGGAATGTCTTCTATGAATACAGAGAGCAGCTCCCAGGAGAGTACTGTAAAGCAGAGGGGAGACATATAGACTTTATATAAACCTCCAAACGCAGGCCATATCCGTGTTTAATGAGATGAAAGTGTAGGAAAAGTAACTCAATGGTTCCCGCTCGCCATGTTTGCAGGGCTGAGTAACCGCAGACTTTTTACATGTAAGCGCCTTTTCCTACTCTAAACAGATGGAGCCGACTAGTTACAGTCTGAGCTGTGGATTTTGAATTCTCAGACAGTTGGCAAACTGAGCGTTCACCACAGTTGTGTGAGTGAGTAATGAAAAACAAAAGAGCTCTAGTTTCAGATGATGGGCTACGAAATAATGGCTATTCAGACATAAACCTTCATATGGTGAAGCTTTTTGATAATTTGACACATTAAAGAGCTAAACATTTACTGTCACTCTATAATTTATGTCTGGGTGGCACACAATAATAAAACACTCTCACTTGTTCCAAAACATTTCCAAAGAGGTATCGTTCATACGGTTCTAAACACCACAGGGCAGGAAGCAGGAAGCACCCCGCTCTGCCTGTGTCCCAAAGGCAGTGCACCTTATTCCCTACTTCGATCATATGGCTATGGTCAACAGTAGTGCACTATTAATAGGGTACAATTTTGGGACACACCCCAGTCAGAGGGTTGGGACTGGAAAGGTTCAGAAGGTTCAGAGCATTAGGAGGGTTGGCAGCGGTGTGATAATCCCTAATATTAGTCCTAGGACTTCCCTGAGCTATGAGATCACACAACTTCACACACAGTCGAACAGAGTCAAACAAGGCAGTAAAACAGTCAGGAATCTCCCTGCACTCAATAGTCTCCCGACACCAGAACCCATGAGATCTAAGGGATCTCCAGGTCTCCTGAATTTCATAGGCTGCATCCCAAATGGAACTCGATTCCCTATTTAGAGCACTTCTTTTGACCAGGGCCCATAGGGATCTGGTCAAAAGTTGAGCACTTGTAATCCAAAAAGTTTTTTCCTGTGTTTTATATACACTCGGTGGCCAGTTTATTAGGTACACACATCTAGTACCAGGTTGGACCCCCTAGTGGTTAAGTGGTTCATTTAGAGCGTTAAGCGTTATTAAGAGCGTTGGACCAGTAACCGAAAAGTTGCTTGTTCGAGTCCATGCGCCAACTAGGTGAAAAATATGTTGATGTGCCCTTGAGTAAGGCACTTAACCCTAATTGCTCCTGTAAGTCGCTCTGGATAAGAGTGTCTGCCAAATGACTAAAATGTAAATGTAGAACAGCCTGAATTCTTCGGGCATAGAATGGTCTCTTGATACCAATTGAGCAACTTAACGTTGTGCCAGGAAAACATTGCCTATGGCACTAGCCTGTATCGTTGACACCATCCAGGATGGGGCCATGGGTCAAACTGCTTACGCCAAATCCTCAATCAGAATAATGCAACAGGAACCGGGATTCGTAGGACCAGGTGATGTTTTCCACTCCTCAACTGTCCAGTGTTGGTGATCGCGTGCCCACTGGAGCTGCTTCTTCTTGTTTTTAGCTTATAGGACTGGAACCCAGTGTGGTCGTCTGTTGCAATAGCCTATCGGTGACAAGGACCGAAGGTGACAAGGAGATGTCGTTCTTCACACCACTGTTGTACTGCACCGTTATTTGCCTGTTTGTCGCACCATGCTCGGTAAACCCTAGACCATTTCTGAGATACTGGAACTGGCGTGTCTGGCACCGACGATCGTACCACGCTCAAAGTCGCTTAGGTCACTCGTTTTGCCCATTCTAATGTTCATGTGAACAGCAACGGAATGTTTCAATGCCTGTCTGCCTGCTTTATATAGCAGGCCGCGGACACATGCCTCATTTTTCTATCGCAAGTCTTTATATCTTTTGCCTCTAGCTAAGGTGTCTTGTGCATGAAGAAGGATTATTTTGTTAGGTTCAGGTTGATAATGTGCACCTGCTCATTAGTTAGCTAGCTAGCTAGCTTACTTTAACTTGCTAACTGAGCCATGCAGTCACACACACTTCATATGAAACAAATGGGGTGGTAAGTGCAGCACAATGTACACAACACTAAATGCTTTACCAAGCTAGCAATCTAGCAAGATGATGAAGAAATATTTAAAGTAATTGTCCATTATCCCATACTTCCAGTACCAGTTTGCTTCCTAGCTAACTTTAGCTAAACGGTTAGCATCGCAATTTAGCACAACATAGCTAAATCATATAAAATGTATTTATATAGCCCTTCTTACATCAGCTGATATATCAAAGTGCTGTACAGAAACCCAACCTAAAACCACAAACAGCAAGCAATGCAGGTGTAGAAGCACGGTGGCTAGGAAAAACTCCCTAGAAAGGCCAAAACCTAGGAGAAACCTAGAGAGGAACCAGGCTATGAGGGGTGGCCAGTCCTCTTCTGGCTGTGCCGGGTGGAGATTATAACAGAACATGGCCAAGATGTTCAAATGTTCATAGATGACCAGCATGGTCAAATAATAATAATCACAGTAGTTGTCGAGGGTGCAACAAGTCAGCACCTCAGGAGTAAATGTCAGTTGGCTTTTCATAGCCGATCATTAAAAGTATCTCTACCGCTCCTGCTGTCTCTAGAGAGTTGAAAACAGCAGGTCTGGGACAGGTAGCACGTCCGGTGAACAGGTCAGGTTTCCATAGCCACAGGCAGAACATTTGAAACTGGAGCAGCAGCACGGCCAGGTGGACTGGGGACAGCAAGGAGTCATCATGCCAGGTAGTCCTGAGGCATGGTCCTAGGGCTCAGGTCCTCCGAGAGAGAGAAAGAAAGAACGAGAGAAAGAGAGAATTAGAGAGAGCATACTTAAATTCACACAGGACACCGGATAAGACAACAACATTAGCGCAGTTGTCATCATTGGCTATAGAGTAACAATTTTAAGAAGATGTTTTTGGTAGAAATAGGTGGGGTTTATGACTTTGTGGCTGTGATAACTAGTGATGACCCATGAGCACAGATTGCTAGTTAGCTTACATTATCTACAGCAGGCATGAGACAAACAAGCTGCTGCCACATTGTGGCCTGGATTATTTAAACAAAACTAATCTGAGGTTTTGGCCTCCTATGGCGATAACACCATGCGGTAAATTAGTTAAAGGACCAATAAGAAAGAGAGTTCCAAACCTCTCTGCCAATAACAGCACATTTTCAGTTTTTCCTTTCCCACTCAAACCACTCCCAGACAATCCTAGCAAAGTTCTTGCTTTAGAAATTGCTGTTTGCTAAGAAGCTATTTTTGTTACTTTTTGACCATTTTAATTGAAAACAATCACAGTAAGGTACTACATTTGTACCCAGAAATTATTATATTTTTAGATAAAAATAGCTACATTGGACCTCTAATGGATAATAGGGTGCCATTTGGCACGCAACCTGTGATTCATTCGCTATTCTGAAGCCATGCTGGAAATGACATAATCCGATGCAAGGCGCCTCTGTTTCTAGCAGCCAACTGGCCTACTCTCATGTTCATGTTCAAATCTCAGTCAAATTCATCCAGACATGTAATACAAGCCATAATACTAGGTAGCCATGGATTTGCTCCTACAATCCGATACGGTGCCAGAGCGTATGAAAGTATAAAAACCTATACCAATATCCAATATCAGATGCTACAGACAGAAGTTGGCAGATCAGCGCTATCAACTGCAGACAAGTCTAGTGGGAAGCTTTTGTGGGTTAATAAGTAGCCTTGCACAAGTGGAACAGCTCATAGGCCAGGAGCCTATCTCCTGATTCTGTAGTGTAAAGGCCAGGAGCCTATCTCCTGATTCTGTAGTGTGAAGGCCAGGAGCCTATCTCCTGATTCTGTAGTGTAAAGGCCAGGAGCCTATCTCCTGATTCTGTAGTGTAAAGGCCAGGAGCCTATCTCCTGATTCTGTAGTGTAAAGGGCAGGAGCCTATCTCCTGATTCTGTAGTGTAAAGGGCAGGAGCCTATCTCCTGATTCTGTAGTGTAAAGGGCAGGAGCCTATCTCCTGATTCTGTAGTGTAAAGGCCAGGAGCCTATCTCCTGATTCTGTAGTGTAAAGGCCAGGAGCCTATCTCCTGATTCTGTAGTGTAAAGGGCAGGAGCCTATCTCCTGATTCTGTAGTGTAAAGGGCAGGAGCCTATCTCCTGATTCTGTAGTGTAAAGGGCAGGAGCCTATCACCTGACTCTGTAGTGTAAAGGCCAGGAGCTTATCTCCTGATTCTGTAGTGTAAAGGGCAGGAACCTATCTCCTGATTATGTAGTGTAAAGGGCAGGAGCCTATTTCCTGATTCTGTAGTGTAAAGGGCAAGAGCCTATCTCCTGATTCTGTAGTGTAAAGGGCAGGAGCCTATCTCCTGATTCTGTAGTGTAAAGGGCAGGAGCCTATCTCCTGATTCTGTAGTGTAAAGGGCAGGAGCCTATCTCCTGATTCTGTAGTGTAAAGGGCAGGAGCCTATCTCCTGATTCTGTAGTGTAAAGGGCAGGAGCCTATCTCCTGATTCTGTAGTGTAAAGGCAGCTTGATGTACAAGTACATCCCCAGGACAGGATGCTAGTCCATCACATGGCTTTACCCCCAATCTATCTCCTTAACACTGAGTGACAAGGGAAGATGCACTCAGGTCAGTTTTACAGTCTTTGTAGTGACCCAGCCAGGGATTGAACTCACAATTTTCCCATTTCAGGGCAGACACTCTAACCACAAGGCCACTGAGTTGACATTTTTGTGAGAAGATCAATTTTGGGCATGTCTCATGGTCTGACGAACTGTAGCTTGGCTAACTTCCATCGCAGATGCAGAAGGCCGACATAGGAGGATATGGTGGCTTGACACGCAGTCCATGCAAAAAGTCACTATCTTAAACTGACTGATTTTTGGGGATTCCTTTATTATGTAACTAAGGATAAAAGTATGCCTTGCTAGTACAGTATAGGAATTCAAATTTTCTCAGGATGCTGGGCCAGTCATGTATAATAAAAAAATGCTGTTAATCAATAACGGTATATATATATAAGTATCTGAGTCTGTGGATCCGATTAACACTTTCATCCTCTCCTCTCCTCTCCTCTCCTCTCCTCTCCTCTCCTCTCCTCTCCTCTCCTCTCCTCTCCTCTCCTCTCCTCTCCTCTCCTCTCCTCTCCTCTCCTCTCCTCTCCTCTCCTCTCCTCTCCTCTCCTCTCCTCTCCTCTCCTCTCCTCTCCTCTCCTCTCCTCTCCTCTCCTCTCCTCTCCTCTCCTCTCCTCTATCCTCTATCCTCTATCCTCTATCCTCTTCCTCCAGCCCTGCTGAACTTCCACATGCTGAACTCTGTCCAGTGTTCAGAGGGCATCATGTCCGGCCAGACCTTTGAGACCCTGGAGGGCCACAATATTGAGATTGGCTGTGATGGGGAAAGCCTGACGGTGAACGGCATCAAGATGGTGCTGAAGAAAGACATTGTCACCACCAACGGAGTCATCCACCTCATTGACGAGGTCCTCATGCCTGACTCAGGTTAGCTCTCATCCCCCACTTAATAAAAATACATTTGTATAGTGCTTTCATTACAGAGCTGTAACACACATCTCAGAATATGCATGTTTTTGCATTTGCATTTCTTTGAAATGTAAATGGAATGAACTGTTTCACGAAATACACAACACCTTTATTGGAGCTCTCTTTGATGTTACACTAGTATACAAGTCAACCATACACATAGGAAAATATATGGAAACAATGACACAATGACACCAAGACTAAGATAAAATCTTATCAAATCAAATCAAATCAAATTGATTTATATAGCCCTTCGTACATCAGCTGATATCTCAAAGTGCTGTACAGAAACCCAGCCTAAAACCCCAAACAGCAAGCAATGCAGGTGTATAACTCTGAATAAGTGTAGAAGTGTTGATCTTTCAGTGGTAGAAAAGCTTCTAATGGTGTTGTCTGTGTCCTCTAAGCCAAGCAGGTGATGGAGCTGCTCACCCCTTCCCAGTCCACCTTCAGTGACATGGTGTCAGAGCTGGGTCTGTCTGCAGCCATGGAAGCCAAGGCAGAATACACACTACTGGCCCCGCTCAATTCTGTCTTCACTGGTGAGTAACACACTACTGGCCCCGCTCAATTCTGTCTTCACTGGTGAGTAACACACTACTGGCCCCGCTCAATTCTGTCTTCACTGGTGAGTAACACACTACTGGCCCCGCTCAATTCTGTCTTCACTGGTGAGTAACACACTACTGGCCCCGCTCAATTCTGTCTTCACTGGTGAGTAGCACACTACTGGCCCCGCTCAATTCTGTCTTCACTGGTGAGTAACACACCACTGGCCCCGCTCAATTCTGTTGTCACTGTGATTACACATCATGGCCCGGCTCAATTCTGTCTGCAACACTTCTCTCGTTCCCTTAAACACTCTTGAACATCCTGAACTGAACATCCTATCTCTCTCTCTCTCTCTCTCCCTTTCCCTTTTGCTCTCTCTAGATCCTCTCTCTGTCCCCCTATTCCTCTCTCTAGCTCCTCTCTCTTTCCCCCTCTTCCTCTCTCTAGCTCCTCTCTCTGTCCCCCCTTCCTCTCTCTAGCTCCTCTCTCTGTCCCCCTATTCCTCTCTAGCTCCTCTCTCCGTCCCCCTATTCCTCTCTCTAGCTCCTCTCTCTGTCCCCCTCTTCCTCTCTCTAGCTTCTCTCTCTGTCCCCCTCTTCCTCCTCTCTCTGTCCCCCTCTTCCTCTCTCTGTCCCCCTCTTCCTCTCTCTAGATCCTCTCTCTGTCCCCCTCTTCCTCTCTCTAACTCCTCTCTCTGTCCCCCTCTTCATCTCGCTATCTCCTCTCTCTGTCCCCCTCTTCCTCTCTCTAGTTCCTCTCTCTGTACCCCTCTTCCTCTCTCTAACTCCTCTCTCTGTCCCTCTCTTCCTCTTTCTTCAAATCCCCGAGCTGACAAGGTACAAATCTGCCGTTCTGCCCCTGAACAGGCAGTTAACCCACTGTTCCTAGGCCGTCATTGAAAATAAGAATTAGTTCTTAACTGACTTGCCTAGTTAAATAAAGGTAAAATAAATCAAATAAAATGACAACCCCAGGGTAATGCAGACTGGAACAGTCCCTGGTTGTGTCCCAAATGGGACCCTATTCCCTATATAGTGCACTACTTTTGACCAGAGCCCTATGGGAATAATACTGTTACAATGTGGCTGATCAATCTGGTTTCCTGGAAAATAAGGTTGACATTTTACAATGACTGACTAGACCACCAGACTGCATCATTAGCCTATATACTTTTTTATTGTCTGCGTCCTGGGAAAACCTTGTATCTCCATTTTTGCAGAATTGGAGATAGTTTCTAAAAAGTTATTGTTTACAAAAATATTTAATGTCATATTTTGATGTCTTACAATGTATCTATATTAAATATATTGTCTTCCAGATGAGGTAATGTCCATTGACCAGAGCTTTCTGAAGATGATTCTGGAGAACCACATCCTGAAGGAGAAGATTACTCTGGGACAGCTATACAATGGACAGCGCCTGGAGACCATTGCCGGGAAGTTCCTCAGAGTCTTCATCTACCGCACAGTGAGTCTGTGTGTGTGGGGGGGGGGGGGGGGGGGGGGGGGGGGGGGGTCTGTGTGAGTTTGTGTGAGTACATGACAGTGTGTGTGTATGTGGATGTGCGTGTGTCTCTTGTCTCTGAACAGCTGGTCAAACACAATGGCCATACAACAAATCCATTTCACTGGGCTATCCATCTACTGGACCGACTAAGAGGCTGTTAATTCAGTAGCTAGCAGACTGTTCAATTCCATGCCATATAAGGAGCCACTTCAGCAGATGTTCCAACTCAAATTTCAGTTTTAAAGATGCTCAAAACAGAAGTCAGGTGACTGGAGAAACCATTAGCCTAGCTAGCTAACTATCTGGCGAGCTAACTAGTTAGGTGTTTATGCTAGCATACCCACATGCCCAAATATGTAATACTTTTGCTAGAATTAGGATATTAGGACTAGAGTTACATTATTAGGATAAAACCCAGAAAAACAGTTTTCAACAACAAAACAAGTAGAGTTTTCACTGAAGTGGTTCTTTAACCTGTTCTGTCTGTCTGTAGGCGGTGTGCATAGAGAACTCCTGCCTGGTGCGCGGCAGCAAGGAGGGCAGTAACGGAGCCCTCCACCTGATGAAGACTCTGATGAAGCCAGCTGAGACCACCATGTTCCAGATCCTTACAGACAACGGAGGATTCAAGTAAGCTGCTTGGGCATATATAGACTCTGTGTGCTTTAGCCTGGTCCCAGATCTATATGTGCTTCGGCAAATAAAATAGTCAGAGAAGTTAGCTCAAGCTCATACAGATCTGAGACCAACATCTGAGACAGACAAAGATTGTTCTGATTTTGCTCTGTTCTGAATATACTGTAAACTAAACAGTGTTGGACAACGTTGTCTCACTCCCTACTCGAGAAAGGATGTTCTTTAGCTAACCAAACAGCCAGAGAGTCAGAGAGAGTTCAGTAGTCAGACAGAGTTCAATCAATTACATACAGACCTGGGAGCAAGCTGGGAAAACAGTTTATACAGACATGTGACTTCTTTCTAAATCATGTCCACCTCTTGCAAGTTATCTTATTATCTAAATAATACATAGGATCTCATCACTGAAGAGGATCCTGTTCTATAGGTCAATCGGTTTGTACATTGTCAAGCCGGCGGTCACGTGTGTTGGCGAGGTAGAGAACCCTGGTCAAGCCCGGTCAGAGACGAGTTTAGGGAGGCAGCGCTATATGCTAAGCTATCACACTGGCACCGGTTACCGGTTATACAGTATCTACCCTCAGTGGTTGTCATGAGTGGCAGGTAACTGTTTCCTTAATGTTGTTTTGTTTGCAGGATATTCCTGTCACTGATGGAGACGGCTGGTCTGACTGACCTGCTCAAACAGGAAGGAGAATACACTCTGTTTGCTCCCCGTGATGAGGCCTTCACTGGCGTCAGAGACAGCGACCTGGCTCTGCTCAGAGGTTGGTTCGTCTCTCTCTCCGTCTCTCTCAGTCACTCTCTCCATCATTTTCTCCGTCCTTCTTAGTCTGTGTCAGTCTCTCTAAAAAAAAATCATAGCCAGAGGTTTTTCTTGTCAGGCCACATCATGATGGTCAGGAAAAACTGCTGACCTTAACCATAGCTACCATAGCTACCATAGCTACCATAGCTACCATAGCTACCATAGCTACCATAGCTACCATAGCTACTAGCTTTCTCCTAAAGGTTGCAATGTCAAAGGAACATCCATAAGACGTAGTGGTTGTATGTACGACACGTTCTATGGTACTGTAGTCTTCTGTCTAAAGTCCTGTCTGTCCTGGCCAGGTAATATGAATGCCCTGCGTACCATCCTGCTCTACCACTTCAGTAACGGAGTGTTCATCGGTGGAGGTCTGGAGACTGGGGTGACCAACCTTCTCAAGTCTCTGCAGGGCAATAACCTCCGAGTGCTGCATGTGAGTCCAAATCTCTCAACATTCAACAAGACTGTAAATATAAGAAATCATGGCATTTTCCAATGTACGTGTGTATGAAAAGCTGGGAAAAAAAGCTATTATCAGACAGACCCTGAAGAGATTGTATAATGTTTTTACAGGGAATCAAGAGCCTCTCCTCCAGATCCACTCAGTATTACTAACATCCGCAATCCTTTGTCATCAACAATGTAAACAAACGTTCAAAGTAGGAATTATGACTCAATATTACTTATTCGAAAACGTATATAAAACAGTTCAACGTGGAAAAAAGAGGACGTCTTGGATTAACTTCCCCGGAAACAACTCCCCAAACATAATTCAGCATGCTGACAGGATTTAGGATTTCACAAAGGCTTGCATTGACCTTTGATATTTACTGTTTTGACCTTGGGTTCATTTTATACTTAGCTTTTAAGTTTGCTGTAATCAATGTCCTTAGGGTCATATTCTAAGATCATTCAAACAAATCCGTTCTTGAAATAAACCATAAAGCCATGTGAAGTCCCTGGATGTTTGTAGTGCAGACTATTCATGATTTAGTTTAGATGACATTTTACTTCTAACAACAGACAGTTGCATTCCATTGCTACCAATTACTTCACACTGGAAAAAGTTAAGCTACACTAAAGATACCCTTAAAAAAAATATAGTTCACTTAACTACAGTTACTTTGAAAATGTTGTTCACTATATCCAAATTACTTTGTGATAAATGATCATACAGTATGTAAATCTGAAATGTCGTAGACTACAATCTGCAAGAACATATCACTTTGGGGTCAAATGTCAACAGCATGTTTAATTTAGCCTATTAATTAAAAACAAAAACAATGGTTCAAGTGAGAATTAGGCAGGTCTGATGCCGAAAAGGAAATGAGATCATTGCCAAAAAAAAGTAGTGTAGTTCCAGTAGTTAGCTACACTGCTACATGGCAGAACAATTATTAACTGATTAATTTAAAACTACCACCAAGTTACTGAAAGATGTACACTACCGTTCATAAGTTGGGCTCACTTAGAAATGTCCTTGTTTTTGAAAGAAAAGCACATTTTATGTCTATTAAAATAACATCAAATTGATCAGAAATACAGTGTAGACATTATTAATGTTGTAGATGACTATTGTAGCTGGAAACTGCAGATTTTTAATGGAATATCTACGTATATAGCCGTACAGAGGCCCATTATCAGCAACCATCACTCCTGTGTTAGTGGCACGCTGTGTTAGCTAATCCAACTTCTATAATCAAGTCTACCACTGTAGTGTCATCTGCAAACTTCATGATTGATTTGGAGGCGTGCATGGCCACGCAGTCATGGGTGAACAGGGAGTACAGGAGAGGGCTGAGAATGCACCCTTGTGGGGCCCCAGTGTTGAGGATCAGCGGGGTGGAGATGTTGTTTCCTACCCTCACCACCTGGGGGTGGCCCGTCAGGAAATCCAGGACCCAGTTGCACAGGGCGGTGTCGAGACCCAGGGTCTCGAGCTTAATGACGAGTTTGGAGGGTACTATGGTGTTAAATGCTGAGCTGTATTCGATGAACAGCATTCTTACATAGGTATTCCTCTTGTCCAGATGAGTTAGGGCAGTGTGCAGTGTGATTGCGATTGCGTCTGTGGACCTATTGGTGCGGTAAGCAAATTGGAGTGGGTCTAGGGTGTCAGGTAGGGTGGAGGTGATAAGATCCTTGACTAGTCTCTCAAAGTACTTCATGATGACGGAAGTGAGTGCTACAGGGCGATAGTCATTTAGCTCAGTTACCTTAGCTTTCTTGGGAACAGGAACAATGGTGGCCCTCTTGAAACATGTGGGAACATCAGGCTGGGATAGGGATTGATTGAATATGTCCGTAAACACACCAGCCAGCTGGTTTGCACATGCTCTGATGACGCGGCTAGTGATGCCATCTGGGCCAGCAGCCTGGCGAGGGTTAACACGTTTAAATGTTTTACTCACTTTGGCTGCGGTGAAGGAGAGCCCGCGGGATTTGGTAGCCGGCCATATCGGTGTCACTGTATTGTCCTCAAAGCGAGCAAAGAAGATGTTTAGTTTGTCTGGGAGCAAGACATCGGGGTCTGCGACGGGGCTGGTTTTCTTTTTGTAGTCCGTGATTGATTGTAGACCCTACCACATACCTCTCGTGTTTGAGCCGTTGAATTGCGACTCTACTTTGTCTCTATACTGACGCTTAGCTTGTTTGAATGCCTTGCGGAGGGAATAGCTACACTGTTTGTATTCGGTCATGTTTCCGGTCGCCTTGCCCTGATTAAAAGCAGTGGTTCACGCTTTCAGTTTTGCGCAAATGCTGCCATCAATCCACGGTTTCTGGTTAGGGAAGGTTTTAACAGTTGCCGTGGGTACAACATCACTGATGCACTTGCTAATAAACTTGCTCACCGAATCAGCATATACTGTACATCAATGTTGTTGTCCGATGCTATCCGGAACATATCCCAGTCCACGTGATCGAAGCAGTCTTGAAGCGTGGAATCAGATTGGTCGGACCAGCGTTGAACAGACCTGAGCAAGGCATTTCCTGTTTTAGTTTCTGTCTGCAGGCTGGGAGCAACAAAATGGAGTCATGGTCAGATTGCCAAAAGGAGGGCGAGAGAGGGCTTTGGATGCATCGCAGAAGTTAGAGTAACAATGATCCAGAATTTTGCCGTCACGTGTCGCACATTCGATCTGCTGATATAATTTAGGGAGCCTTGTTTTCAGATTAGCCTTGTTAAGATCCCCAGCTACAATAAATGCAGCCTCAGGATATGTGGTTTACATAGAGTCAAATGAAGTTCTTTCAGGGCCGTCGAGGTGTCTACTTGGGGGGCATATACACGACTGTGATCATAATCGAAGAGAATTCTCTTGGTTGATAATGCGGCCGGCAATTGATTGTAAGGAATTCTAGGTCAGGTGAACAAAAGGACTTGAGTTCCTGTATGTTATGATCACACCACAACACCACAACTGTTGCAAATGTTCTGTATATAATGTCATCAATGCCAACCTAATTGAGAAACATATGGTGCATTACCAGCTTGTACTCATCAGCTCATCAGTGTTTGGATCTTAATCCTCTCTACTCCTCTCCTCCAGGCTAACAACACAATCAGAGTGAACACTATTGAGGTCCCTGAACACGATATCATGGCCACTAATGGAGCCATTCACTTTGTCAAAACCCTCCTCTACCCTGGTGGTAAGCCTGACTTAAACGTCTCTGACTGCCATCTCCTCTGTTGGAGAAACTGATTATACCCTGATTATATTGTCATGTGTTGAGAGACGCACTGTGCAGAGAATCATTTATTGATATAATACACATATTTAGCAGTGCTGAATGGTTCAGTACGTCTAACACCCTGTGCTGTATGTATGCTAATGTATGTATGTAGAGGTAACTGCCAAAATAAAGAACACGCCAACATAAAGTGTCTTAATAGGGCCAACACAAGCCGAACGTGGTTTTATGCTCATCAAATCATTCAGTGATCACTCGTGCCTTGTGGATGGGGGCATTGTCATTCTATGGGCGCATAGCCATGGTAGCCAAAGAATGGCCTGCCCTGCATTTTTATTCATGACCCTAAGCATGATGATATGTTAATTGCTTAATTAACTCAGGAACCACCCCTGTGTGGAGCCCCTGCTTTCAATATACCTTGTATCTCTCATTTACTCAAGTGTTTCCAATTATTTATTTTGGCAGTAACCTTTAGTATGAAGTGTTACCAGTATGTCTAACACCCTGTACTGTGCTGTATGAACCCTAGTATAAAGTGTTACCAGTATGTCTAACACCCTGTACTGTGCTGTATGAACCCTAGTATAAAGTGTTACCAGTATGTCTAACACCCTGTACTGTGCTGTATGAACCCTAGTATAAAGTGTTACCAGTATGTCTAACACCCTGTACTGTGCTGTATGAACCCTAGTATAAAGTGTTACCAGTATGTCTAACACCCTGTACTGTGCTGTATGAACCCTAGTATAAAGTGTTACCAGTATGTCTAACACCCTGTACTCTAATGTCCTGTAGAGCTGCCTGCTGGAAACTCTGACCTGCTTGGGCTGCTGAGAAGACTCATCAAGTACATGGAGATCAAGGTACAGTACCAGGCCACACCCACATAAAGGAACAGACCACGCCCATATAATGAACCAGGACAATAGGCCACACCCACATGACTATCGTGCCACAGCATTACTTACAGTACTGAACAAGGCCAGACAGGTTATTATGATTTGGAAAATGATTACAATGCCAGAGAACCCTGAGCTAACAAGATGAGATTAACCTCTAAGTGTTTGTTACAAAATTACCTTAAGATGACAAGACGTCATGTAAATCCTTGAGCAAATACAGTACCCACCACATAATAGAGGCAGACATTTCTCCTGCCTTCACAAAACCCAAGCAGTGCATCTGAAGGTTCATTGTTGCCATCTGCATTGGAGTTGAGCAGAACGATGTGTACACAGACCTACAATAATATGGTTTACAGCCTCTAATCCTTCTTTCCATTCATTCGCAGTTCGTGTCAGGATACAGCTATAAGGAAATCCCCCTCACATTCATGAGTGAGTTAAACTATATCTGTTCAAGTCTTAGATGTCCGCTGTACCTTTTTGCATTGAAATTACATTTATTTGTAACTTTGTTGTTGTCCAGTGAGTAACTGCTGTGTGTCTTCGGTTTCTTCTAGAGAGGACGATCATCACACGCATCATTGAGTCAGGTAAGTTAGTTACAGATCAAAGCAACATTCTTTATGCATAAATCTTAGCTTTTTGTAATACGCTGAGTGTACAAAGCATTAGAAACACCTTCCTAATATTGAGTTGCACCCCCTTTTTCCCTCAGAACAGCCTCAATTCGTAAGTGCATGAACTCAACATGGTGTCGAAAGCATTCAATAGGGATGCTGGCCCATGGTGACTCCAATGTTTCCCTCAGTTATATCAAGTTGGCTGGAGGTCCTTTGGGTGGTGGACCATTCTTGATACACATGGGAAACTGTTGACCATGAAAAACCCAGCAGTATTGCAGTTCTTGACACACTCAAACTGGTGCGCCTGGCAACTAATACCATATCATATTTTGTCTTCCCCATTCACCATCTGAATGGCACACATACACAATTCATGTCTCAATTGCCTCAAGGCTTAAAAATGCTTCTTTAACTTGTCTCCTCCCCTTCATCTACACAGATTGAAGTGAATTTAACAAGTGACATCATTAAGGGATCATAATATTTCAACTGGATTCACCAGAATGTCACGTAATATTTTGTACACTCAAGTGTATATAATTGTAAATGATATTTCACATTTAGTCTTGGAAAGACTTGAATACATTGTGCTACATGTGTTGTTAGAATAGTTGGCACAGTTCAGATAGGGAGGATATCGGCGTTCAATGAAATTCATGACCCACGTCCAAGAGGAAAAACCATTATGGCAGTTCAGATAATTACAGTACAGACAGCAACAAGAAAATGCTTGCCACACCTGGGAAGGTTTTTATCTGTTCTGGGTAAAATAACCCTTCTTTATTGGGCTTAATCCTGACCTTTGATTTGTGTGGTTCATTCCTGACTTCAAAGAGAAATATGCACAGAAGTTCAAGTTACTGTTTATACAATTATCTCTAGTCAAGATTCTGAAAGAGATACACTACCGGTCCAAGGTTTTAGAACACCTACTCATTCAAAGGTTATTCTTTATTCTTACTATTTTCTACATTGTAGAATAATAGTGAAGACATCAAAACTATGAAATAACACATGGAATCATGTAGTAACCAAAAAGTGTTATATTTGAGATTCTTCAAATAGCCACCCTTTGCCTTGATGACAGCTTTGCACACTCTTTTCATTCTCTCAACCAGCTTCACCTGTAATGTTTTTCCAACAGTCTTGAAGGAGTTCCCACATATGCTGAGCACTTGTTATATGCTTTTCCTTCACTCTGCGGTCCGACTTATCCCAAACCATCTCAATTTGGGTCATCTGATGCAGCCCTCCATCACTCTCCTTCTTGGTCAAATAGCCCTTACACAACCTGTAGGTGTGTTGTGTCATTGTCCTGTTGAAAAACAAATGATAGTCCCATTAAGCCCAAACCAGATGGGATGGTATATCGCTGTAGAATGCTGTGATAACCATGTTGGTTAAGTGTGCCTTGAATTCTAAATAAATAACTGACAGTGTCACCAGAAAAGCACCCCCAGACCATAACACCTCCTCCTCCATGCTTCACGGTGGGAAATACACATGCGGAAATCATCTGTTCACCTACTCTGTTTCTCACATAGACACGGCGGTTGGAAACAAAAATCTCCTATTTGGACTCATCAGACCAAAGGACAAATTTCCACCGATCTAATGTCCATTGCTTGTGTTTCTTGGCCAAAGCAAGTCTCTTCTTCTTATTGGTGTTCTTTGGTAGTGGTTTCTTTGCAGCAATTCGACCATGAAGGCCTGATTGACACAGTCTCCTCTGAACAGTTGATGTTGAGATGTGTATGTTACTTGAACTCTGTGATGCATTTATTTGGGCTGCAATTTCTGAGGCTGGTAACTCTAATGAACTTATCCTCTGCAGCAGAGGTAACTCTGGGTCTTCCATTCCTGTGGCGGTCCTCATGAGAGCCAGTTTCATCATAGCGCTTGATGGTTTTTGCGACTGCATTTGAAGAAACGTTCAAAGTTGTAGAAAGAGAATGGTCGTAGGCAGGCAAAATATCAAAACCAGATCCGAGTCCAGGCGGTACAGAGTGACAGAAAGGCTCGTGGGCAGGGCAGGCAGAATGGTCAGGCAGGTGGGTACAGAGTCCAGAACAAGCAAGGGTCAAAATCGGGAGGACTAGAAAAAGGAGAACAGCAAAAGCAGGAGTATGGGAAAAACCGCTGGATAACTTGAAACATACAAGACTAACTGGCACAGAGAGACAGGAAACACAGGGATAAATACACTGGGGAAAATCAGCGACACCTGGAAGGGGTGGAGACAATCATAAGGACAGGTGAAACAGATGAGGGCGTGACAGGCACACCTGTTAATTGAAATGCATTCCAGGTGACTACCTAATGAAGCTGGTTGAGAGAATGCAAAGAGTGTGCAAAGCTGTCATCAAGGCAAAGGCTGGCTACTTTGAAGAATCTCAAATATAAAATATATTTTGATTTGTTTAACACTTTTTTGGTTACTACATGATGTGTTATTTCATAGTTTTGATGTCTTCACTATTATTCTACAGTGCAGAACATAGGAAAAACAAGGAAAAACCCTTGAATGAGTAGCTGTTCTAAAACTTTTGACCGGTAGTGTAGTTGCAATTCTAAGGGGAAAACTGATGTCATGGAGAAAGCCTTTACCTGGAAAGTATCCGCAAAGCACATATCCACAATTCATATGAATCCTTTTAGAGTCTGTGAAATATTGCCATTCAGTCTAATTTGATAATATTGCCATTCAGTCTAATTTGATAATATTGCCATTCAGTCTAAACATCTCTATTAAAGAAGGAGTAGAGGAACCACTGACACACTACATGTCTGTAGTTTGTGGAGTCTAGAGTTTCTAAGTTCATTCGATCCTTCAGATATCACTAGTGTGCTCTTTAAACTTCATGTTCTTCAATGACGCTTTTGTTGTTGTTTATTCCAGTTAATAAACTTGTTGTCCTCTCTCTCTCTTTCTAAAGTTCCTGATGTGACCCATGTGACTAGGGTTATCGAAAGGGAACCTACCATCACCAAGGTGACAAGGGTGATTGAGGGAGAGCCTACCATCACCAAGGTGACAAGGGTGATTGAGGGAGAGCCTACCATCACCAAGGTGACAAGGGTGATTGAGGGAGAGCCTATCCTCACCAAGGTGACAAGGGTGATTGAGGGAGAGCCTACCATCACCAAGGTGACAAGGGTGATTGAGGGAGAGCCTATCCTCACCAAGGTGACAAGGGTGATTGAGGGAGAGCCTACCATCACCAAGGTAACACCAATGTAACAACCCATGTTTCAACTGTTGTACCCACCCATGTACCCACCCATGTACCCACCCATGTACCCAACCATGTACCCACCCATGTACCCACCAAATCACTTTTAGCAATCGGGAAAAGCGTTACATAAATCTAATACATGATTATGATTATTAGGTGACCAGAGTCATTGAAGGTGAGCCAAAGTTCACCAAGGTCACTCGACTCATCGAGGGAGAGCCCAAGGTCACCAAAGTTACGAGAGTGGTCTCAGGTACGTACCTCACAGACACACGTCTTTATTGACTCTTGTCCATGAGGTCTGAAGAACTCTGGGTACATAGTAACATCTAGTAAAATAAACATATTGTAGGCTACAGTATGCTATGCCTGTTTTGGTCTATAGTTGCTATATAGTGTATTGATGCACTACATGAAACAAAGAAGGGTGTGTTTGGTTTGCTGAGGTGAGACACAGGTCTGCAGATGTGAGTCTTTTGTACTGAATCCCCTCTACTGTACGTCACCCCCCTCATGACTCCGACAGCTGCCCCTATGTGAAGACTGATGTAGTGTTTCATTATGATGTCATCCACAGGTCCTCAGTACTCAGCCAGCAACAGTGGCTCCAGCATTGGTATCGCAAACCTCCAGCAGAAAGGTCAGTAAACATCACCCCTCTGGTCAAAGATAGATAACTTAATATAGAGGAAATAATGCAATGTTTCTTTGAAAATCACGTATATGCATGTCACTGGGTGGACATGTGACAGGTTATGTTAGAATCTGGGTTTAGCAGATAGTGTGAAGCAGAGACTGATGAACAGGATTCAAACTAACTGTCACATTTCCACCCTGGGATATTTGACGTCGTAAATGTGTCTTCACAGTGGGAAATCCAAGACCAGTAACTAGCAGGAGAATTCCAGGTAAAACATTATTCCTTGGAAGGATTCAAATTATTGGCAATATCATCCTATGAGGAGCTGTAATTGCGACCATATACATAGAATGACCAAGAACATTGACTTGAATGGGAATGTCCATTCTAGGAACTTTATTTCTATGACTTTGAGTGTATGATGATCTTTCTGTTGTCTCTGTTCCTAGCTGGTCCCAGAAGGAATGTCAGACCAAAGGAACAAAGTGCATGAACATGGACAGACCAGGTGACTGAAGATGCACCAGCAACCAGAGAGGAACAACAGAGATAATGTCAATGATTGGTCTCCCATACAAGCGCTACACTCCAAATGACGTGTGTGTAGACATACAGAACTTGAACTTAGTGAGACCAGTAAAGCCATTTGCTAAACAAAACACAAATCATTGGTGAATGTATCTAAAGATAACTAAAAGCCATCAATATATGTAAATAGTGTACACATATTTGTGGGTTTTGGGGGTGTATTAGAGATTAAAGATTAAAAGCTAGCCAGAGGTAGCAAAATAATCTTTAAAACCAAGCTATTGGAAGTCTTGACCATTGGTTGAGGTGATACAACAGGATTTTTGGGAACTTTTTAAATTGACCTCTGCATAAAAATAAATAAAATTACAAATGTGATTGCTATTTTCTGACTGTACTTCTGCAAATGTTTATATTTTTCTACCAGATGTAATTTCAGCTCTGATCTGACTTGAATGTCACAGTAGTGTGTTTGCTCTCTCTTTCTGCCTTTCTGTCTACTTAGCTAAACATTCAGATATTGAACTTGTCTTTGCTTTTAGATGTTTCAAATGTGCAACATTCTGACAAACTTAACTTTTCACATACTGTATTCTCTCAATAGCTTTTTTACTGCAGTTTTTAAACCTTTTTCAATAAAGTATATTCTTGGATATGAAGTACATCATTCGCCAGGAGAAAAAGCTTAGTTGTAAAACCTTTTAGTAGTTCATCACTATAAGGAAATAAAGTCAAGTTACATTTTAGAATCACATTTACTCAATTTGCGGAGAAGATGTATGATAACCAAATCTAATTTGTGCCAGTGTACTGGTCCCTGCCTACTTAATGAATTCCATTTTCTTAGTATAACGCTAGTTATTTGAGGAGGGAAAAGGGATTGTCTGTTTTTTAGATCTCCTAAAAACTATAGAAGAGTCTGACATTGCTAGAATTGTTACTTTAACCTAGCTCCCTCTAAAGAGAAACTCATAAAGTGAGAACGAAGCCAAATCTAAAGCAAATGTCAAATATCAGAGTGTGAATGATACCGTGACATTCAGGGGTCTCTATTTTTTTGACTGGACCTCCTGTGTGCACGCGCTTGCGCCTACATAAAAAAAAAGACATGTAAAGACATGTCATTTAACAGTATTTTTTATTTATTACCTTTTAATTTGGCATGAACATAACCAATCATGATGTTTTCAACTTATTAAATCACTGTGCACTGTTTGGATGCTGGAACTGTTTTGGAGTGGACGAACATGCGCAGGTCGCCTACTTTTTGAAGTGATTTGTTTGACAATAAGATGAAAACATCATGACTGGTTGTGGTCATGCCAACTTAAAAGCGAATAAGTAAAAAACACCATTAAATTACATCTTTACTATTAGGCCCATAAAAAAATGTCATGGAATTTTGTGCACACATAGGAGGTCCAGTCAAAAAAAATAGAGACCCCCGAATGTCAGACTTTAAGACTTTAAGGGTTCTTCGCACCATTTGATGAATGGAAATAGACATCTGTTACTAAACACCAAAAAGTGTAATGACATTCTGTGATTGTCATTGGGTCTACACTCTTAGACTTTTTATGTAGAACGAAAAGTTGGGACACCTTAAAAGGGGCTGAGATAGGGGACTGTCCCGGGATGTACAGCCACATGAGATAAAAAAAAAAAACATGACACAGAGGTGGGGGTATTAGTTGAATTTGGAAAAAGCTTTTATTTTCATATATACCACTGTACAGTAGCAGTACAAATTGCATTAAAAAAATAGGAGAATGGTTAAATTAGTATTATTTAGAAATCCCCCAAAATCTGACTTTGTTGCATTTAGGCGGCCTCATGTCTCATTCAGCAGGTCCAGAGTACTGCTGGTTTTCTGCTCTACCTGATAATGAATTGCACCCACGTGGAATTACCCTCGTGGTAATGGCTGGAGCGGACTTAGTGGAATGGTATCAAATACATCAATACACCATATCAAACCACCATATGCATTTGACGTTAGCTGCAATATGTAACTTTATGGGTGACCCGACCATAAGTCTGAACAATAAAAATTACCAAATAAAATGGCAGTAAACCCAAAATGGCTTTGTAAATAAAAGTATACCAGTGACTGAGCCTACCAGTGACTGAGCCTACGAGCGACTAGAGAAGGCCAGCCAACCCTGGTATACAAAGTGCAGTGGTGCGTAAGTGTTTTGCAGTTTAAAATAAATCTCAATGCGCCATGGTAAAGGGTATCAATTGATCTCAAACACTGAGCAGAAGCATTCACATATAAAATATCCCCATAGTCTAGTAAAGGCATAAATGTAGCTGATACTAGCCTCCTTCTGGCTTCAAAAGAAAAACAGGCCTTATTCCTAAAATAAAATCGCAACTTCAATTTTTTTGTAAGTTGTTAAATGTGCAATTTAAAAAAGAGAGTCCGTCATCAATTAAAATTCCAAGATATTTATATGAGGTTACAGTCTCAATCTCATTGCCCTGACAGGTAGTAATAGGTGAAAGGTTCAGAGATATATGTTTTGCTTTAGAAAACACCATCATTTTAGTTTTGTAAGTATTGAATATAAGCCTCAAAAATTTCAAAAGGTATGTTGAACAGTATAAAAGTATAAACAGTATAAAAAGCAGTCTTCAAGTTCTGGAAAGCTTTTGTGAGAGATGAGGCACAACAATAAATAACAGTATCATCAGCATAAAAGTGAAGTTGCACATTTTACAAATTGTTGTCTAAATTATTTATATAAATAGTGAATAAGAGGGGACCAAGTACAGCACCCTGGGGCACACCATTACAGACAATTTGACAGACATGAGCCCATCAAATTGAGTGCACTGAGTTCTATCAGACAGATAGTTAGCAAACCATGCAACTGCATGTTCCGAAAGACCTACACTCAACAATCTCTGCCGCAGTATAGCATGATCAACTGTATCAAAAGCATTAGAGAGATCAATAAAAAGTGAGACACAGCACTGTTTTTTGTCAAGGGCTTCAGTGATATCATTTAAAACCTTCATGGCTGCTGTAATTGTGCTATGCTTCTTCCTGAAGCCCGATTGGTACATTGATAAAATAGAGTTAGTATTTAAAAAACTCTTTTAGTTGTTCACTCACAAGGGTTTCAAGTATTTTTACCAGGGGTGACAGCTTTGAGATTGGCTTATAATTATTTAAAAGAGTTGGATCTCCCCCTTTTAAAAGTGATAGAACAAATGCTGATTTCCAGATCTTTGGAATGTCATTACATTCCAGGATTAGAGAGGAACAGATATGTAAGTGGTTCAGCTATGAAATCAGCTGCCAGATTTAAAAAGCAGGGATCAAGAAGATCAGGACTCACAGGCTTTCTCTGATCTAAGGATTTCAGGGCTATGTACCTCCTGCACTGAGAATGGCAAAAAGCTAAAAGTTTGACCAGCTCTTGCTGGTTCATCCACACAGGGTTGTACAGAGACAGAGAACACTGAATCAAACAGCCTACCCGATGATACAAAGTGCTCATTGAAACAATTCATCATTGTCATATACAGTCATGGCCAAAAGTTTTGAGAATGACACAATTATTAATTTTCACAAAGTCTGCTGCCTCAGTTTGTATGATGGCAATTTGCATATACTACAGAATGTTATGGGTTGTGCCGTGGTGGAGATCTTTGTGGGCTTTACTCGGCCTTGTCTCAGGATGGTATGTTGGTGGTTGAAGATATCCCTCTATTGGTGTGGGGGCTGTGCTTTGGCAAAGTGGGTGGGGTTATATCCTTCCTGTTTGGCCCTGTCCGGGGGTATCATCGGATGGGGCCACAGTGTCTCCTGACCCCTCCTGTCTCAGCCTCCAGTATTTATGCTGCAGTAGTTTATGTGTCGGGGGGCTTTCTTTCGCTCTCTCGGAGGACCTGAGCCCTAGGACCATGCGTCAGGACTACCTGGCATGATGACTCCTTGCTGTCCCCAGTCCACCTGGCCGTGCTGCTGCTCCAGTTTCAACTGTTCTGCCTGCGGCTATGGAATACTGACAAGTTCACCGGACGTGCTACCTGTCCCAGACCTGCTGTTTTCAACTCTCTAGAGACAGCAGGAGGGGTAGAGATAATCTTAATGCTTGGCTATGAAAGCCAACTGACATTTACTCCTGAGGTGCTGACTTGCTGCACCCTAGACAACTACTGTGATTATTATTATTATCTTGGCCATGTTCTGTTATAATCTCCACCCGGCACAGCCAGAAGAGGACTGGCCACCCCACATAGCCTGGTTCCTCTCTAGGTTTCTTCCTAGGTTTTGGCCTTTCGAGGGAGTTTTTCCTAGTCACCGTGCTTCTACACCTGCGCTGTTTGGGGTTTTAGGCTGGGTTTCTGTGCAGCACTTTGAGATCTCAGCTGATGTACGAAGGGCTATATAAATGAATTTGATTTGAAATTTGATTTGATTCACAGGCAAGGATATTGCTGCCAGTAAGATTGCACCTAAATCAACCATTTCTCGGATCATCAAGAACTTTAAGGAGAGTGGTTTAATTGTTGTGAAGAAAGCTTCAGGGTGCCCAAAAAAAGTCCAGCAAGTGCCAGGACCGTCTCCTAAAGTTGATTCAGCTGCGGGATCGGGGCACCACCAGTACAGAGCTTGCTCAGTAACGGCAGCAGGCTGGTGTGAGTGCATCTGCACCCACAGGGAGGCGAAGACTTTTGGAGGATGGCCTGGTGTCAAGAATGACAGCAAAAAAGCTATTTCTCTCCAGGAAAAACATCAGGGACAGACTGATATTCTGCAAAAGCTACAGGGGTTGGACTGCTGAGGACTGGGGTAAAGTCATTTTCTCTGATGAATTCCCTGTCCGATTGTTTGGGGCATCCGGAAAAAAGCTTGTCCAGAGAAGACAAGGTGAGCGCTACCATCAGTCCTGTGTCATGCCAACAGTAAAGCATACTGGGACCATTCAAGTGTGGGGTTGCTTCTCAGCCAAGGGAGTGGGCTCACTCACAATTTTGCCTAAGAACACAGCCATGAATAAAGAATGGTACCAACACATCCTCCGAGAGCAACTTCTCCCAACCATCCAGGAACAGTTTGGTGACGAACAATGCATTTTCCAGCATGATGATTTTTCCATAAGGAAAAAGTGATAACTAAGTGGTTTGGGAAACTAAAGATCGTTATTTTGGTTCCATGGCCAGGAAACTCCCCAGACCTTAATCCCATTGAGAACTTGTGGTCAATCCTCAAGAGGTGGGTGGGCAAACAAAACCCCACAAATTCTGACAAACTCCAAGCACTGATTATGCAAGAATTGGCTGCCATCAGTCAGGATTTGGCCCAGAAGTTAATTGACAGCATGCCATGGCGGATTGCAGAGGTCTTGAAAAAGAAGGGTCAACACTGCAAATATTGACTCTTTGCATCAACTTCATGTAATTGTCAATAAAAGCCTTTGACACTTATGAAATGCTTGTAATTATACTTCAGTATTCCATAGTAACATCTGACAAAAATATCTAAAGACACTGAATCAGCAAACTTTGTGAAAATGAATATTTGTGGCATTCAAAACATTTGGCCACGACTGTACAGCAACAAAGTCCTTCAGTACACATGACGGTAATTCATTAACATTACTGTTACCAGACATAGACTTAATAGCCTTCCAAAACATTCTAGGGTTATTCAGGTTATTAGTGGTAACAGACATAAAATATTCCGACTTGGCCTTCCTGAGAAGAAAGGAACACTTGTTTCGTAACTGCCTAAAAATAAGCCAATCAGCATCAGAACATGATTTCCTTGCTTTAGCCCAGGCTAGACTACGGTTGTGAATAATACAAGACAGCTGAGAAGAAAACCATGGATTATCCTCCCTTTAACTCTGAACCTGCAGAATGGGGCATGTTTGTTTACTATTTGGGAAAAAAACATAATGAAAGAATTTCCAGGCAGTTTCCACATCAGGATTAAGCTCAATCTTGCTCCAGTCAAAATAAAACAAATCATGAAAGAAAGCCTGCTCATTAAAACACCAATTTCTCTTACGAATAAAGCGTGGGTTTGTCTTAGGAACCTTAGTATTTCTAACAGCACAATGGTCACTTAAATCATTACAAATAACACCCGCCGCAGAATATTTATATGGAACATTTGTCAATATCTGTAACGCTGGTCTTCGTTCCCCTCTGACGAGGAGTAAGAAATGTCAGACCAATGCGCAGCGTGGTAAGTGTTCATCCTTTTAATAAACTGAACTGAACACTAAATACAAAGTAACAAAAGAGAACAAACGAAACAGCTCCGTCAGGTGCAACACACACTAAACAGAAAATAATCAGCCACGAAACACAATAGAAAACCGGCTCCCTAAATATGGTTCTCAATCAGGGACAGCTGCCTCTGATTGAGAACCATACCAGGCCAAAAACAGAAATAGCAAATCATAGAAAAACTAACATAGACAACCCACATATATAGGCTCCACCCCACCTTACTTAACTCGATCAATGCGATACACATTGTAACAATTTATTTTATTTTACCTTTATTTAACCAGGTAGGCAAGTTGAGAACAAGTTCTCATTTACAATTGCGACCTGGCCAAGATAAAGCAAAGCAGTTCGACAGATACAACGACACAGAGTTACACATGGAGTAAAACAAACATACAGTCAATAATACAGTATAAACAAGTCTATATACAATGTGAGCCAATGAGGTGAGAAGGGAGGTAAAGGCAAAAAAGGCCATGGTGGCAAAGTAAATACAATATAGCAAGTAAAACACTGGAATGGTAGTTTTGCAATGGAAGAATGTGCAAAGTAGAAATAAAAATTATGGGGTGCAAAGGAGCAAAATAAATTAATTAATTAAATACAGTTGGGAAAGAGGTAGTTGTTTGGGCTAAATTATAGGTGGGCTATGTACAGGTGCAGTAATCTGTGAGCTGCTCTGACAGTTGGTGCTTAAAGCTAGTGAGGGAGATAAGTGTTTCCAGTTTCAGAGATTTTTGTAGTTCGTTCCAGTCATTGGCAGCAGAGAACTGGAAGGAGAGGCAGCCAAAGAAATAATTGGTTTTGGGGGTGACTAGAGAGATATACCTGCTGGAGCGTGTGCTACAGGTGGGAGATGCTATGGTGACCAGCGAGCTGAGATAAGGGGGGACTTTACCTAGCAGGGTCTTATAGATGACATGGAGCCAGTGGGTTTGGCGACGAGTATGAAGCGAGGGCCAACCAACGAGAGCGTACAGGTCGCAATGGTGGGTAGTATATGGGGCTTTGGTGACAAAACGGATTGCACTGTGATAGACTGCATCTAATTTGTTGAGTAGGGTATTGGAGGTTATTTTGTAAATGACATCGCCAAAGTCGAGGATTGGTAGGATGGTCAGTTTTACAAGGGTATGTTTGGCAGCATGAGTGAAGGATGCTTTGTTGCGAAATAGGAAGCCAATTCTAGATTTAACTTTGGATTGGAGATGTTTGATATGGGTCTGGAAGGAGAGTTTACAGTCTAACCAGACACCTAAGTATTTGTAGTTGTCCACGTATTCTAAGTCAGAGCCGTCCAGAGTAGTGATGTTGGACAGGCGGGTAGGTGCAGGTAGCGATCGGTTGAAGAGCATGCATTTAGTTTTACTTGTATTTAAGAGCAATTGGAGGCCACGGAAGGAGAGTTGTATGGCATTGAAGCTTGCCTGGAGGGTTGTTAACACAGTGTCCAAAGAAGGGCCGGAAGTATACAGAATGGTGTCGTCTGCGTAGAGGTGGATCAGAGACTCACCAGCAGCAAGAGCGACCTCATTGATGTATACAGAGAAGAGAGTCGGTCCAAGAATTGAACCCTGTGGAACCCCCATAGAGATTGCCAGAGGTCCGGACAGCAGACCCTCCGATTTGACACACTGAACTCTATCAGAGAAGTAGTTGGTGAACCAGGCGAGGCAATGATTTGAGAAACCAAGGCTGTCGAGTCTGCCGATGAGGATGTGGTGATTGACAGAGTCGAAAGCCTTGGCCAGATCAATGAATACGGCTGCACAGTAATGTTTCTTATCGATGGCGGTTAAGATATCGTTTAGGACCTTGAGCGTGGCTGAGGTGCACCCATGACCAGCTCTGAAACCAGATTGCATAGCAGAGAAGGTATGGTGAGATTCGAAATGGTCGGTAATCTGTTTGTTGACTTGGCTTTCGAAGACCTTAGAAAGGCATGGTAGGATAGATATAGGTCTGTAGCAGTTTGGGTCCAGAGTGTCCCCCCCTTTGAAGAGGGGAATGACCGCAGCTGCTTTCCAATCTTTGGGAATCTCAGACGACACGAAAGAGAGGTTGAACAGGCTAGTAATAGGGGTGGCAACAATTTCGGCAGATAATTTTAGAAAGAAAGGGTCCAGATTGTCTAGCCCGGCTGATTTGTAGGGGTCCAGATTTTGCAGCTCTTTCAGAACATCAGCTGAATGGATTTGGGAGAAGGAGAAATGGGGAAGGCTTGGGCGAGTTGCTGTTGGGGGTGCAGTGCTGTTGACCGGGGTAGGAGTAGCCAGGTGGAAAGCATGGCCAGACGTAGAAAAATGCTTATTGAAATTCTCAATTATGGTGGATTTATCAGTGGTGACAGTGTTTCCTATCTTCAGTGCAGTGGGCAGCTGGGAGGAGGTGTTCTTATTCTCCATGGACTTTACAGTGTCCCAGAACTTTTTTGAGTTAGTGTTGCAGGAAGCAAATTTCTGCTTAAAAAGCTAGCCTT
Source organism: Oncorhynchus kisutch (assembly GCF_002021735.2). Lineage (NCBI taxonomy): Eukaryota > Metazoa > Chordata > Actinopteri > Salmoniformes > Salmonidae > Oncorhynchus > Oncorhynchus kisutch. Next base: position 61,818,351 of record NC_034188.2, on the reverse strand, counting down.
GGCTTTTCTAACTGCCTGTGTATAATGGTTTCTAGCTTCCCTGAACAGCTGCATATCACGGGGGCTGTTCGATGCTAATGCAGAACGCCATAGGATGTTTTTGAGTTGGTTAAGGGCAGTCAGGTCTGGGGAGAACCAAGGGCTATATCTGTTCCTGGTTCTAAATTTCTTGAATGGGGCATGTTTATTTAAGATGGTTAGGAAGGCATTTAAAAAAAATATCCAGGCATCCTCTAATGACGGGATGAGATCAATATCCTTCCAGGATACCCCGGCCAGGTCGATTAGAAAGGCCTGTTCGCTGAAGTGTTTCAGGGAGTGTTTTAGAGTGATGAGTGGAGGTCGTTTGACCGCTGACCCATTACGGATGCAGGCAATGAGGCAGTGATCGCTGAGATCTTGGTTGAAGACAGCAGAGGTGTATTTAGAGGGGAAGTTGGTTAGGATGATATCTATGAGGGTGCCTGTGTTTAAGGCTTTGGGGAGGTACCTGGTAGGTTCATTGATAATTTGTTTGAGATTGAGGGCATCAAGTTTAGATTGTAGGATGGCTGGGGTGTTAAGCATGTTCCAGTTTAGATCGCCTAGCAGCACGAGCTCTGAAGATAGATGGGGGACAATCAGTTCACATATGGTGTCCAGAGCACAGCTGGTGGCAGAGGGTGGTCTATAGCAGGCGGCAACGGTGAGAGACTTGTTTTTAGAGAGGTGGATTTTTAAAAGTAGAAGTTCAAATTGTTTGGGTACAGACCTGGATAGTAGGACAGAACTCTGCAGGCTATCTTTGCAGTAGATTGCAACACCGCCCCCTTTGGCAGTTCTATCTTGTCTGAAAATGTTGTAGTTTGGAATTCAAATTTCTGAATTTTTGGTGGTCTTCCTAAGCCAGGATTCAGACACAGCTAGAACATCCGGGTTGGCAGAGTGTGCTAAAGCAGTGAATAGAACAAACTTAGGGAGGAGGCTTCTAATGTTAACATACATGAAACCAAGGCTATTACGGTTACAGAAGTCGTCAAAAGAGAGCGCCTGGGGAATAGGAGTGGAGCTAGGCACTGCAGGGCCTGGATTCACCTCTACATCGCCAGAGGAACATAGGAGGAGTAGAATAAGGGTGCGGCTAAAAGCAATAAGAATTGGTCGTCTAGAACGTATGGAACAGAGAGTAAAAGGGGGTTTCTGGGGGCGATAAAATAGCATCAAGGTATAATGTACAGGCAAAGGTATGGTAGGATGTGAATACAGTGGAGGTAAACCTAGGTATTGAGTGATGAAGAGAGAGATATTGTCTCTAGAAACATCATTGAAACCAGGAGATGTCATTGCATGTGTGGGTAGTGGAACTAATAGGTTGGATAAGGTATAGTGAGCAGGACTAGAGGCTATACAGTGAAATAAGCCAATAAACACTAACCAGAACAGCAATGGACAAGACATATTGAAATTAAGGAGAGGCATGCTTAGTCGAGTGATCAAAAGGGTCCAGTGAGTGGAGAGGTTGTTTGGGGGTCACGGCGATTTAGACAGCTAGCCAGGCCATCGGTAGCAAGCTAGCATAGGATGGAGGTCTGTTGTTAGCCACCTCTTGCGTTCCGTCAGTAGATTAGTGGGGTTCCGTGTGGTAGAGGGGATTAATCCAAATCACACAACAACAACAAAAATAAAAACAATAGATATAGTTATAGAGGCCCAAGAAGAAAACATAATAATAAGAAAAATTAATAAATTGTCAGATTGTCTATTCAGATAGCAGCCGGTAAGACAGCTATCGGTTAGCAGGCCGCAGATGGGCGTTCAGGTAACGTCGCGACGGAGGAGCCAACCGGCAGTCCAGTTGTGAAGGCCCGGTGGGGCTCCGCGTAGGCAGTAAAACGGGTCCGGATAGGTGACTGCAGCCCAGGAGTGATTGATGGAACTCAGGAGTGATTGATGGAGCTGGCTAGCTCCGGAATAATTGATGTTTGCTCCGGAATCGACGAAAGCCGATAGTCACACGGATAGCAGCTAGCTAGCTGTGAGATCCGGGTATGAATGTCCAGAGAGCAGTTGAAATCCAGGGACATGGAGAGAAAAATTGGTCCGGTATGTTCCGTTCCGAGCCACGCTGCGCCGTACAAAACTGGCGATAGATTTTCGAGCTAAAGGATAGCTGATGACCACAAACCGTGGTTAGCTGAATACTAACGATTTGCCAGTAAAGAAGCTAACTAGCTTCTGAACTAGCTTCTGATTAGCTTCTGGATTAGCTTCTGGGCTAGCATCTGGCTAGCTCCTGGCTAGCTTCTGGCTAGTTTCAGGCTAGCTTCTTGGAGTTTCTGGCTAGCTTCTTGGAGGATTACAGATTTGAGGTAAATAATACTTTTTTATAAATATAAATTGGTGAGGCAGGAGAGTGTTTTGAAGATGAGTTGATGGAAAATAAAATAAAAATGTATGTGAAAAAAGTTGTAAATATATATGTATACAGGACACGACAAGACGAGGACAAAAGACGTCTGAACTGCTATGCCATCTTGGTTACATCTATTTATACAAATATCCTTATCAACAACAGGCTTGCTGAGCCAGGTTTCAGAAAACACAATTACATCAGCATCAGTTGATTTAGCCCAAATCCTAACCCCATCCACACACACAGGCTGTGTATATTTAAATGAAAAATACCAAAACCAGATCTAGATTTAAAATCAGGGGGGGTTTGGAGGCATTGCATATCAGGGCCAGGGTTAGGTTGCCCGTTACCTGATATCAACAAAAGAAGAATAACTAGGCACCTCTGTTTAATAACCTTTCCCGGCTTCTCTTTTTTAAGAGACCTACTGCAAGCAAATTCTACAAGTGAGTTTCCAGACAATACAAAACAGTCATTTAAAACCATTAGACTTTGGTAGTGACCCAAGTACTGTTCACATCATGCCACAAATGCAGCGGCACTTGGACAAGTGGACAGAGTGAAAAAGAGCGAGTTCCCGCAGACAAAATGTCTAATGGTCGGGAGAGCACATTGTCAGATATACTCACTCAGCGATAATGTTCGTTATCTCCAGAGTTCAGTAAAGTCAGTGCACAAAGCAATACCACGAAAATGGTCATTTTCTCTGAGAGATGTAAGTTATAGAGGCCAGGGAAAGGTAAGGGGAGAGAGGGACAGTGTTTATGTATGAGTCTGTATGTGACTGTGTTAGTGATGAGTCGTTCGCGAACGAGTCGGCTCTAAGAGCCGAGTCTAGCTGTCTTCTGGACTACTTTGAGTTCAGCCACATTCACACCTCAGATAACTTGGTAGAGGAACTGTTGAGAGTGGCCAGAGAATGGCAAGTAGATGGAAAAGTTGTCTGTTGTGTTAGCGACAATGCATCTAACATAACCAAATCCATGAAAATGTTAAAATGGACCCATCATCCATGTCTTGCCCACACAATCAACCTGATAGTAAGAGATGCTCTGAAGGTGATGAAGCCCACTGTGGACAAAGTGAAAGCAGCTGGGGAAAACTTCCACAGGAGCACAGTAGATGCTGAAAAACTAAAGTTTATACAACGCCAGATGGGGATGCCTGAGCTGAGGCCTAAACAAGACTGCACTACAAGGTGGAATTCAACATTTTATATATTGATGCGTTTCTTGAGTCAAAGGATGCCATCATCTCTACCCTGGCCATTGTCAATGCACCTGTTGATGCTCTGACCCAAGAGGAATGGGAGGTGGTGGAGGAAGTGTGCAGAGTCCTGGAACCCTTTGAGCAGGTCACTGTGGAGATCAGTGGAGAGAGGTACAGTAAGCAGTTATTACTACATCATTATTTAATCCAGTATTATATGGGGGAAGACATTTACATAGATCAGACACGGACAGAGTATGATTAGCTCGGTTTCAAGGGTGTTTATTAAATAATAAATCAAAAAGAAAAGAACAGGTCTCCCCCATGAGATCCTCTCCGGGATACCTTCTCCTGGGCTCCGGGTCCTCCTGTATCCTGTCGGGCACACAAACTCAACTCCCTCCGCTTAGCTCGGGTAATCGTATCCAACCACACGGAAGATACCTCACTTCCCCTAGTTCTCTCCCTGTGTGCTGCCCTCCTGGCAGCTTAATGGGCCTCACCCAGCTAGTGAGAAATCTGCCCTTGATTACTCACCAGCTCACAATCAGCCCCCTGTCCGGAGAGCTCGTCGAGACCTGGCACATCCAGCAGTTGGAGCCACCGCCTCGTGATGTATACTCCATCTGTTACCAGGTGGCTGACCTGCTGTACACCCCCCCCCCCCCCCCGCCCTTAGCTCTGTCGGGGAGGGGACGGTCATCAGTGCAACGTCTGTCTCTCTTCTCGATAGGGCAACCGCGTTTCCATGCTTCACCCCTGACCTGTGCACAACAGAAAAGGAGAAGTGTTGAAGGGACAAGAACCACCTGGTGACCCGATCATGTGTCCTTTCCCCTGGCCATCCAGACCAGGGGAGCATGGTCCGTGACCAGGGTGAAGTGGGTAACCAGCAGGTAATATTGAGAGTGTATTCACCGCTAGACACTCTTTCTCCACGATAGAGTATTTCTTTTCACTAGGCATCAGCTTTCGGCTGATGTACATGATGGGGTGCTCCTCCCCCTTGTGTACCTGGGACAGAACGGCCCCTAGTTCCGTATCACTTGCGTCTGTCAGGACCACCATCGGCACCTGGAAATCGGGCATTAAGAGAATCGGATGGGAGCACAGCGCTTCCTTCAGACTGTTGAATGCCGCTTCTGTCTCGTCCGTCCATTTCACTGTTTTCAGGAGGCGTGCCCTGGTTAGATCGGTGAGGGGAGAAGATTTAGCCGCAAAGTTGGGGATAAACTGGCTATAGTATCCTGCCAGTCCCAGGAAGGACTTGACCTGTATCTTGGTGTGTGGAACGGGCCAGTCACACACCACGTGAACCTTCCTCTCCTGGGGCTTGATGAACCCCAGCTTCTCCACCTCCTCGAACCCTAGCTTGCATTTCTTGGGGTTTGCGGTCAACCTGGCTTGTCTGAGCACGTCCAGCACTGCCTGTAGGTGTGTCAGGTGCTCTTCCCAACCTTGGCTGTGGATGATGATATCATCCTGATAGGCCGCTGCGTACTGCTGGTGGAGTTGAAGCACTCTGTTCATCAGCCGTTGGAATGTGGGCAGGGCTCCGTGGAGACCGAACGGAAGCACCCGGTACTGATACAACCCATCTGGTGTAGAAAACGCAGTCTTCTCCCGGGAGGAGGCTGCCAACGGTACCTGCCAATAACTGAGGCTACCGTCCGGTTTGGGCACCAACACGATGGGGTTGCACCATGCACTGTGGGACTCTTCCATGACCCCAATCCTCAGCATAACCTCCACTTCCTGTTTCACGGCCTCCCTTCGGGCCTCCGGAATCCGATATGGCCGCTTTCGTACCGTTTCACCGGGCTGGGTATGGATGTGGTGTTCAATGAGGACCGTGAGGAAAGGCTACTCTGAGAAGACCACCGTGTTCCGATCGACGAGCTCCCTGAGCTCTTGCTTCTGGGCCGAGGTCCTCATTGCTCGGGACCTCCACCGGTACCGTTGGCGTCCTGGGTCCCGACCCTAACACGGCCAAGATTGTCCTCTCGTGCCACTTCTTCAACAGGTTCACGTGGGAAATCTGTTGGGGTTTCCATCTCCCAGGTTGCCATATGCGGTAATTGACAGGTCCCAGCTTCTCGATCACCTCGTATGGTCTGTGCCATGTTGCCAGGAACTTACTTTCAGCCGTGGGGATCAAGGCCAACACCCTGTCTCCCACCTGGAATTCCCGGGGCTGGGCTCCCCGATTGTAGACCTGGGCTTGGGCACGTTGGGCCTTCTCCATATGTTCCCTCACGACTGGCCGTATGGCTGTCATCCGCTCCTGCATCGTCTTCACGTGTTCTACCACGCTGCATAAGGGGGTCGGTTGGGCTTCCCACACCTCCTTGGCGAGGTCCAGTAGGTGGCGTGGCCTCCTCCCATAGAGGAGTTCAAATGGGGAAAACCCAGTGGAGGATTGGGGTACTTCTCGGATTGAGAACATTAGGTGTGGTAGTAGCTGGTCCCAGTTCTTCCTGTCCTGCTCGATGACCTGCAGCAGCATCTGCTTGAGCATTTTATTAAAGCGCTCAACGAGCCCATCCGTCTGCGGGTGAAAAACGGAGGTCCGGATCTGCTTGATCTGCAGGAGGGCACACCACTCTTTCATGAGGAGGGACATAAACTCTGTCCCTTGGTCTGTCAGGATCTTGTTCGGGATGCCCACCAGGCTAAAGAGGTGGAACAGCTCCTGGGCGATTCCCTTGGACACCGCCGCCCGTAGGGGAATGGCCTCGGGATACCGAGTGGCATAGTCCACTATTACAAAGATGTACCTGTGTCCTTGTGCAGTCTTTACCAGGGGTTCCACTATGTCCATGGCGATGCGTTCAAAGGGCACCCCAATTATTGGCAGGGGGACCAGAGGGTTCCGGAAGTGTGCTTTCGGGGCAGTGAGTTGACACTCCGGAAAGCTGCGACAGTTCTCTCTCTGTGTGCTGCCCTTCTGGCAGCTTTATGGGCCTCGCACAGCAGGTGAGCAATCTGCCCTTGAGCAATCCACCCCCAATCAGCCCCAATTAGTCCTGTCCGGAGAGCCCGTCGAGACCTGGCACGTCCAGCAGATGGAGTCACCGGCTCGTGATGTATACTCCATCTGTTACCAGGCCTCGACGAGTCTCCCCCTGGTGGCTGACCTGCTGTACGCCACAATATGTATATGAGCAGTAGATGAGAATGTAGTGTCAGTAGACAAAACATGAATCTGAACTAATAATTTTACTGTCCTCTCGTTTCAGTTATGTGACAGCCTCAAAAATGATACTCCTGTGTAAGGGTCTGCAGCGAATCACAGTGAGCCGCCAGAGAGAAGCAAATGTAACCACAGGACATGTGACAGAGTTAATGGATACCCTATGTTCATCAATGGACAGAAAGTTCCACAGAATAGAATAGAATCACGTGCTATCAGAAACCGCTGCACTAAGAAGTTAGCCTTCAGTGATGCCAGAGCGATTGATGAGGCTCTTCAAAGAATAACCTCAGCAGCAGGGAGGGACAGACCCAGCAGTCAGCTGGCTCAAGCACCAGGGCAACAAGAAGAAGAGGGATCAGATGGAGCAGAAGCACCAGCAGTAGTGCCACAAATGTCTGCTGTTTGGATGCTGTTTATCGAGAGAGCAACTGGGGATGCAGCACGAAGGAATCCCTCAGCAGATGCCATAATGGAGGTCCAATCCTATTTGGAGGAGCCCCTCCGTCAAAGATCTGCAGATCCTCTGAGCTGGTGGAAGAACAAGGCTTCTGTCTACCCACGGCTTACTAAAGTCATGACAGGGAGACTGCATCATGGCCACATCCGTTCCCTCAGAGGGTCTTCTCAAAAACGGGACAAGTAATTACTGAGAGAAGGAACCGCATCAGCCCCTCGAAAGTCTGAATGCAAATCTCTCATAAAAGCTAAACATGGTCAGCATTGTTGTGTGCTGCTGGTTATAACAGGGCAATAAAGAAGAGAGAGAAAAGAGGGACCAGTTTAATGTTTTAAGTGGGATGCTGCAGTTTTGCACATTGTTATTTATTTTTCTTTGATATGATACAATATTCTATTATGTTGTTCAGATTGTATTTGTTTTGAATTGTTACATTTATATGCACTTTGTTTATATACATTATAAAAGTTATATTTTAAATGCAAATGTTTAATAGCATTATTTTTCATAACACACCAATGCATTTTTTAAATATATTGTGGTGAAGGTAGAGTATGATTTCATTTAATAATTTAATTAGAATTGTTTTAACACCAATCATAGTCAAACTATCGCAAACTGTTTTACTTGAAAAAATACAAAACATGTTTTTTTAAAGAGCTGTTTGGGAGCCAAAAGAGACGTCTCTTTTTGGTGAGCTGAGCCGAAATCACTAGAGTGTGTGCGCGTGTAAGTAGATTGGGTGTGGGGGTCGATGGAGAAAACGGGTTGGAGATTGTGGAGCTGCCTCTGACTGCCAGGCGGAGAGCGAAGAGGAGCAGCTTGGACGAGACACTCCGTGGAGGGAAAGCTAAATAAAGAACTCAGGCCAGCCAGGGGTTACTTTGGTAAACATCAAGTAAAGAAATGCAAATAGCGAGAAAAAAATGCATCCGAGTTGAGGGAGACCCTCGATCTTTACACCAGCAAACAAAATAGTTTGCACTACACAACAAGGAAATTGTTACTCAACCATAAATAAATAGGTTATTAGTAGGCTAATAAAATCTACTAGTCACAGACAAATGACTTGACATGCTGCCATCTTGGATTTCTAGTTTTATTATTATGATTATTATTATAGATCGGGAAATCTCATTGAAAAAAAGTATAAGAAGTGGTAGATCTGTTCTATGTGCGCTATTTCTATGCTTCCCATTCTTAAGTTTTGTTTTTGCATCTTTTACTTTCAGTTTTATACACCAGCTTCAAGCGGTTTAGATTGTACAGTGATTCTCTACACTAAACTTGCTTGTTTTGTCACATACACTGAAATTAGGCGAACTATTAGAATTTTAGCAACCAGGAAATGGAGCGATTTCTGCATAGTGCATCTTTAACAAAACACTTTCAAATGTCATATTTCTGTTTACAGTGGTTGCTTTCCAAGTGTCATCTGAGGTTGAATTTCATCCTTATGATCTTTAAATCCTCACCAAGAAAAACACTGCAACATTTCCAACTGCAGAAAAGCAACACATCCTTCTTAGAGACTATTCCACTGTCAGTGGAGAGGGTAAGCCTTGGTCTACTGTTGCATCCTGGGGCTGAAAAGACATAAATTATATTTACAGTTATGCAGTAGGACGGTGTGACGCACAGAGACTGGTATGATTTTACAGAGACAGGAAAATCACAATAAGGAGCCCTGACACAAACTTCCATCCAAAAACGAAGGGTAAAAACCTCACACAAGAAAAGACAGGCGACCGACCTTGACTTTTATTATTCTTCATTCCATTTATTTTTCATTTGCAATGCATCAATGGACAACTCTATTCACTTCTTCAGGTTTGTTTGTTAACAGCACAGCAGTTCTTTATTTCTCAACCTGAATAGAGTTTACTTTAGGTATACAGTATTTTTTATTTTATTTTTCCTCTGCTCTGCATCAACAAACAATGCGTTTCTTGTACAGCTTCTTCAGGTTCTCATGTTGACTCTAAGACAGTTATTTCTTCTGAAACGAGGTTCAATTCCAGTGAATAAGATTGCAAGTCTGAATGTCAGAGGAAAGTTCCACATATCCCTGCAACTGAGCACGACAGTACCACTGACGTGCTGTATTCTAACCTCCGAGTCAAATGGTCTATATGCCCATACTCGTATGGAACATTTCTGCAAGAGCTATGATTGGCAGGATCTTTTCCATAATGTCAGTGTCTAAGGCTTTGCTGTCTTAATGGAGACCATCAGCAACCACCACATGTCATAATATGTACTGCAGTAAAGGCCTTTTCCGTGTATTACGGTGCTTCTTATTCCACTGACAGGACTTTTCCCCTCTTTCCCTCCATCCCTCTCTACCCCGTCTCCTATTTCCCCTCTTTCCCCCATCCCTCTCTACCCCGTCCCCTATTTCCCCTCTTTCCCCCATCCCTCTCTACCCCGTCCCCTATTTCCCCTCTTTCCCCCATCCCTCTCTACCCCGTCCCCTATTTCCCCTCTTTCCCCCCATCCCTCTCTACCCTGTCCCCTATTTCCTCTTCTCTCCTCTCCTCCCTCTCTACCCCGTCCCCTATTTCCCCTCTTTCCCCCCATTCCTCTCTACCCCGTCCCCTATTTCCCCTCTTTCCCCCATCCCTCTCTACCCCGTCCCCTATTTCCCCTCTTTCCCCCCATCCCTCTCTACCTCGTCCCCTATTTCCCCTCTTTCCCCATCCCTCTCTACCCCGTCCCCTATTTCCCCTCTTTCCCCCATCCCTCTCTACCCCGTCCCCTATTTCCCCTCTTTCCCCCATCCCTCTCTACCCCGTCCCCTATTTCCACTCTTTCCCAATCCCTCTCTACCCCGTCCCCTATTTCCCCTATTTCCCCCATCCCTCTCTACCCCGTCCCCTATTTCCCCTCTTTCCCCCCCATCCCTCTCTACCCCGTCCCCTATTTCCCCTCTTTCCCCCATCCCTCTCTACCCCGTCCCCTATTTCCCCTCTTTCCCCCATCCCTCTCTACCCCGTCCCCTATTTCCCCTCTTTCCCCCCATCCCTCTCTACCCCGTCCCCTATTTCCCCTCTTTCCCCCATCCCTCTCTACCCCGTCCCCTATTTCCCCTCTTTCCCCCCATCCCTCTCTACCCCGTCCCCTATTTCCCCTCTTTCCCCCCATCCCTCTCTACCCCGTCCCCTATTTCCCCTCTTTCCCCCATCCCTCTCTACCCCGTCCCCTATTTCCTCTTCTCTCCTCTCCTCCCTCTCTACCCCGTCCCCTATTTCCCCTCTTTCCCCCCATCCCTCTCTACCCCGTCCCCTATTTCCCCTCTTTCCCCCATCCCTCTCTACCCCGTCCCCTATTTCCTCTTCTCTCCTCTCCTCCCTCTCTACCCCGTCCCCTATTTCCTCTTCTCTCCTCTCCTCCCTCTCTACCCCGTCCCCTATTTCCCCTCTTTCCCCCATCCCTCTCTACCCCGTCCCCTATTTCCCCTCTTTCCCCCCATCCCTCTCTACCCCGTCCTCTATTTCCTCTTCTCTCCTCTCCTCCCTCTCTCCCCTCCGCTATGCCCCTGCCCCCGTCGCCTGTCCCTAGTCCGTCCAGGCTTTCCACAGGCCTCTGATTTACACATGAGATGGAGGTCAGTAATGGTCCTTACTGCTGGGTTTAACTATAGCCCTAACACTGTTCATACACTCTTAGAAAAAAAGGTTATATCTCGAACCAAAAATGGTTCTTCGGCTGCACCCATAGGAGATCCCTTTGAAAAAAAACATTTTGGTTCCAGGTAGAACCCTTTTGGGTTACATGTAGAACATAAGAGGCTAGTGGGGGGAGCTATAGAAGGATGGGCTCATTTTGATGGCTGGAATGTAATAAATGGAATGGTATCAAACATATGGAAACCACATTTGGCTTTGCTCCATTAATTCCTATTCCAGCCATTACAATGAGCCTGTCGTCCTATAGCTCCTCCCACTAGCCTCCTCTGATGTAGAAGCCTTTCCACAGAGGGTTCTACATGGAACCCAAAATAGTTATATTTGGAATCATAAAGGCTTATACTTAGCAATAAAAAGGGTTCTCCTAGGGGACAACCGCAGAACTCTTTTGGAACCCTTTTTTCGAAGAGTGTACTGCTGTGTCAGACTAGAGCAATGACACTAGGAGCTGTAGATGCACACCCACTGATAAACTGATTGAGTCCCAAATGAAATTTGCCCGTCTACACAGTGGACAGTGCATGTCAGAGCAGAAACTGTACCATGAAGTCCAAGGAAGTGTCTGTGGATTTCCAAATATACTGTATATCTGGGGAAGGGTATAAACCAATGTCTTGAAAGTGTTAAGAGTACAGTGGTCTCCATCATTGGGAAATTTTAAAAATTTGGAACTACCCCAACTCTGTCTAGAGCTGGCTGGCCGACCAAACTGAGAAACCGGGCAAGAAGGTCCTTGGAGGTGACCAAGAACCCAACAACCACTCTGACAGAACTACAGAGTTCCTTGGCTTAGATGCATCTGCCAGAAGGACAACAGTCTCTACAGCAACAGCACTTCACTATTCTAGGCTTTATGGGGCAGTGGCCAGACAGAGGCCACTCCTGAGAAAAAAGCATGACAGCATGCCTGGAGTTTTGCAAAAAGGCACGTGAAAACTCAGATCTGGACTGATGAGACAGACAATTCACTCTTTGGCCTGAATGCAAAGCACTATGTCTGGAGAGAACCAGGCACAGCTCAGTACCTGTCTAACACCATCCCTACCGGGAAGCATGTTGGTGGCAGCATCATTCTATGGGCATGCTTTTCAGGGGCAGGGACTGGGAGACTGGTGAGGATAGAGGGAACGATGAATGGAGACAAATGCAGGCAAATCCTTGATGAGAACCTGCTTCAGAGTGCAAATGACCTTAGACTGGGGGTGAAGATTTACGTTCCAACAGGACAATGACCCCAAGCATACAGCCAAAGCAACACTGGAATGGCTTCGGAACAAGAATGTGAACGTCCTTGAGTGGCACAGATTTGAATCCCACTGAAAATCTGTAGAAATACTTGACTATTGCTGTTCAACGTAGTTCCCCATCCTTCTTAACAGAACTTGAGAAAATCTGCAAGGAAAAATTTAGAAAATCACCAAATCCAAATGTGCAAAGCTGATAGAGACATACCCAAGATGACTCAAAGGTTTAATTTTCTACAAAGTATTGAATACTTATCTGTATTTCATTTAATTCATTTGCTAAAATAACATTTTTTATTGAATCAATTTTAAATTCAGACTATAACACAACGTTTTAAGGGGTATGAATATTTTCAGTAAATATCCTGATGGTCTGAAGGATTGATGTTGAATGTGTTCAATGACACAGACATGTTTGTGAACAGAATGATGATCTGAGCCTGCTTCATGCAAATCTATTCAAAGTTAGAGGGCATCACTATCAAAAGGGTTGACTGCATGCTAAGGCAAGGAAAAGCTTTGTATCAAATAATTGTAGAGCTTGTCAATCAAAATAAACCTGCACACTATAAATACAAATAAATGTTTGTTCAGCCAATCGTGTTGCAGATCATTACAGTAACTTGTTCAGACCAGAGTGAGTTTGAAGTATGGGACTAGAAGTGGCGAAGTGCCAAGGCTGGAATCCACTGGGGTACGTCAACATGATATGTAGCTTCTTCTGATACCATATGTGTTTTAATGGATGGCTGACATTGGCAGCTCCAGGGAGCGGTTTGCCAGTACTGAAGCCCTCTCAAGAATAAGCCTAGCACCCATTTAGCAATGTATTAGTACATACACACATGTACCCCATAGATTGCAAGCACGGCTACTTTGCGTGGTAAAAACCCTGTGACTAAAATTCAGTCAGTGCTGATTCAATAGGCTGCTGTGGGCCTGTTTGAGTCTACTGTGTTTTGTTCATCGTTCTAAAGTAGATTATGGTATTAAAACCTCTCTAGAGTATGTGGGATGGTAGCGTCCCACCTGGCCAACATCCAGTGAGATTGCAGAGCGCCAAATTCAAATACAAAAATACTCATTATAAAAATTCAGAAAAGATACAACTATTAAACATAGGTTTAAAGATGAACTTCTTGTGAATCCAACCACGGTGTCAGATTTTTTAAATGCATTACGGCGAAAGCATACCTTACAATTATTTGAGAACATAGCCCAGCAGACAAATAATGACAAACAGTAACCAACCAAGTAGAAGAGTTACACAAGTCAGAAATAGAGATAAAATTAATCCCTTACCTTTGATGATCTTCATATGTTTGCACTCAGAAGACATTCATTTATTCAATAAATGTTCCTTTTGTTCGATAAAGTCTCTTTTTATATCCAAAAACCTCTGTTTTGTTCGCGCTTTCTTCAGTAATCCACAGGCTCAAACGCAGTCACAACACGCAGACAACAACAAAAAATCTAAATTGTATCCTTCAATCCTCAGGTTATTTTTAGCCTATATGATCTATAATATTTCAACCGGACAATAACGTTGTCAATATAAAAGGTAAACAAGAAAGGCACTCTCTCTGGTCGCGCGCATGAAAAAGCTCTGTGACAAGGTAGGGTCCACTCATTCAGACTGCTCCATCATTTTTCAGAATACAAGCCTGAAACAATTTCTAAAGACTGTTGACATCTAGTGGAATGCATAGGAACTGCAATGTGAGTCCTAAGTCAATGGATACTGTAATGGCATTGAATAGAAAGCTACAAACAAACAAAAATCCTACTTAATGAATGGATTTTTCTTAGGTTTTCACCTGCCAAATCAGTTCTGTTATACTCAGATACATCATTTTAACAGTTGTTGAAACTTTAGAGTGTTTTCTATCCAAATCTACTAATTATATGCATATCCAATCTTCTGGGCCCGGGTCGAAGGCAGTTTAATATGGGCATGCTTTTCATCCAAAATTCCAAATGCTGCCCCCTACCCTAGAGAAGTTAAGATTTATAGAACTAAAGGACTTCTTTTTCCTGATGGGAATCTGTGAATAAGGGAGATCTGACCACAAAGAGGCTGACAAAGAGTTTCATACTTCACAATACTGACAATTAAATGTGATTTCCAGTCAGAAGCCTATTCAGAAGTGTTTAAAACATTCTCTGTATTGTAATATAGTACATGTACATAGAAACCATGTGAAATTTATGATCATTTATGAACATCTTGGCCATGTTCTGTTATAATCTCCACCCGGCACAGCCAGAAGAGGACTGGCCACCCCACATAGCCTGGTTCCTCTCTAGGTTTCTTCCTAGGGTTTGGCCTTTCTAGGGAGTTTTTCCTAGCCACCGTGCTTCTACACCTGCATTGCTTGCTGTTTGGGGTTTTAGGCTGGGTTTCTGTACAGCACTTTGAGATATCAGCTGATGTACGAAGGGCTATATAAATACATTTGATTTGATTTGATTTGAAAGGGATTCCTATTGCTTTTCCATGTGGTTTTGGAAGTACAAAAATATACTTAGCCCTGATCTTTCTATCATTCAGTTTACATTTTATGAGACTGTGGAAGAGATGGGGGAGATCAACCACAAGCAATACCAAACTCTGACAAACAGCAACACAGTGCTTTTCAAGGGGCAAATTACCTACATTCTGGAGCGATACGCCATACCATCTGGTTTGGGCTTAGTGGGATTATCATTTGCTTTTCAACAGGACAATGACCCAACACACCACCAGGCTGTGTAAGAGCTATTTGACAAAAAAGGAGAGTGATGGAGTGCTGCATCAGATGACCTGGCCTCCACAATCACCCGACCTCAACCCAATTGAGATGGTTTGAGATGAGTTGGAACGCAGAGAGAAGGAAAAGCAGCCAACAAGTGCTCAGCATATGTGGGAACTCCTTCAAGACTGTTGGAAAAGTATTCCATGTGAAGCTGGTTGAGAGAATGCCAAGGGGGTGCAAAGCTGTCATCAAGGCAAAGGGTGGCTACTTTTTTTGTTTAACACTTTTTTGATTACTACACTATTCCATGTGTGTTATTTCATAGTTTTGATGTCTCACTATTATTCTACAATGTATAAAATAGTACAAATATAGAAAAACCCTTGAATGAGTAGGTGTGTCCAAACTTTTGACTGGTACTGTACATTCAATGTGCTTCCAGAATGGCACCCTATTCCCAATATAGTGCATTACTTTTGACGGGGACCCATAGGGCTTGAGTCAAAGGTCAGCACTATATAGAGAATAGGGTGCAACTTTTTGCTGTTCCATGCTGCTAGTCTGAGATACCATTTCAGTCCTGACCTTTTTCCTGTTGAAAACGCATGCACCACACGCAATGATACACCTTAAATGCCCTTCCTGTAAAATTAAGCTTGTGTCCCGAATTACACACTATTCCCTACATAGTGCACTACATTTGACCAGAGCCCTATGTGCTCGCTAAATAGGGAATAAGGTAACATTTGGGACCCTGCCGTTTATTGAGTTCAATAACACATATACCCTCAGGCATTGTATTCTCTTTATGAGCAGTTACTGGGGAATGTCTCATTATTACCAACTAAAAAGGCTTTTATTGGCGTGGTTGAATAAAGCCTTGGAGATATGGGAAGGGCATGTGTGTTTAGTACTGTATTGTTGGATATTATTTGACATGTACAAATATGTTTTCAGGACTGACCTGACCTTTAGATGTATACAGTACATACACCAATTATCAAACAGCCCCAGGTCTTTGTAAAGAGACTAACTCATGAAACCTCTTGTTGTCAAAACTCAATGCCAGTTTTTCACTATCAGGTATCCATATTTTGGAATTTAAATCTGCAGTGTTTGCTGCCTTTTTTGACTTGGAATGAATACTGCTGTGAGTCTGTATCTCTGTCACAATTCGGTGAGGTTTAGGGTCTGTGTTTGAGTCGGGCAGCTGGTATGTAATGCTCTTATCAACAAATACACAATTTCTCATCAGGGTCTACCTCAATGGGGAATCTGCGGTCCAGATTAAGTGATGTTTGAGCTCTTCGACCAGAGTGCGCAAAACCCTCCCATCCAGTTTGAAGTAGCAACAGAAAACAAGAGTGTGTGAACTCTGAGTGAGTATTAGTGAGCAACAATCATCCTGGGACTCAGTTTTCTTCCTAAACCTCACCAACATAGGCTTTCACTATACAATGTAAATTATACTGTTGTTGTTCCTAATCTAAACCATAACCTCAGTCAGACTCCATCATTTGGGAGGTACATTTTTTGTTTTACTGAATGAATATCAACAAGGAATAGTTTGTCACCAGCAGCTATTCCTGCCTTCACATGTCAACTCAGCTTGGCTAAATCAACGGTAATTTCTGTAGGAGGTCAAAATGCAGGCAGAAATTATTGTGTAATAAATATATAATATACAGTGCCTTCGAAAGTATTCAGACCCCTTGACTTTTCCCACATTTTGTTAGGTTACAGATTTATTCTAAAATTAATTTATTCTAAATAGTTTTTTTCTCATCAATCTACACACAATACCCCATAAAGGCAAAGCAAAAACAGGTAAAACAATTTTTAGCACATTTTCATAAGTATTCAGACCCTTTACTCATCACTTTGTTGAAGCACCTTTGGCAGCAATTAAGCCTTGAGTCTTCTTAGGTATGACGCTACAAGCTTGGCACATCTGTATTTGGGGAGTTTCTCCCATTCTTCTCTGCAGGTCATCTTAAGCTCTGTCAGGTTGGATGGGGAGCGTCGCTGCACAGGTCTCTCCAGAGATGTCCAATCAGGTTCAAGTCCGGGCTCTGGCTTGGCCACTCAAGGACATGCAGAGACTTGTCCCGAAGCAACTCCTGCGTTGTCTTAGCTGTGTGCTTAGGGTCGTTGTCCTGTTGGAAGGTAAACCTTCACCCAAGTCTGAGGTCCTGAGCACATGGAGCAGGTTTTCATCAAAAATCTCTTTGTACTTTTCTCTGTTAATCTTTGCTTCGATCCTGATTAGTCTCCCTGTCCCTGCCGCTGAAAAACATCCCCACAGCATGATGCTGCCACCATCATGCATCACCTTAGGGATGGTGACAGGTTTCCTCCAGACGTAACGCTTGGCATTCAGGTCAAAGAGTTGAATCTTGGTTTCATCTGACCAGAGAATCTTGTTAATCATGGTCTGAGAGTCTTTAGGTGTCTTTTTGCAAATCCAAGTGGTGTGTCATGTGCATTTTACTGAGGGGTGGCATCCGACTAGCCACTCGACCATAAAGGTCTGATTGGTGGAGTGCTGCAGAGATGGTTGTCCTTCTGGACGGTACTCCCATCTCCACAGAGGAACTCTAGAGCTCTGTCAGAATGACCATCAGGTTCTTGGTCACCTCTCTGACCAAGGCCCTTCTCCCCCGATTGCTCAGTTTGGCCAGGCAACCAGCGCTTGGTGGTTCCAAACTTCTTCCATTTAAGAATGAGGGAGGCCACTGTGTTCTTTGGGACCTTAAATGCTGCAGAAATGTTTTGTTACCCTTCCTCAGATCTGTGCCTCAACACAATCTTGCACTGTCAACTGTGTGACCTTATATAGACAGGTGGGTGCCTTTCCAAATCATGTCCAATCAATAGAATTTACCAGAGGTGGTCAATGTAAATAGTCCGGGTGGCCATTTGATTAATTGTTCAGCAGTTTTGTGGCTTGGGGGTAAAAGCTGTTAAGGATCCTTTTGGTCCTAGACTTGGTGCTCCAGTACCGCTTGCCGTGTGGTAGCAGAGAACAGTCTATGACTTCGGTGACTGGAGTCTTTGACAATTTTTTGGGCCTTCCTCTGACACCGCCTAGTATATAGGTCCTGGATGGCAGGAAGCTTGACCCCAGTGAAATACTGGGCCGTACGCTCTGCCCTCTGTAACGCATTACGGTCAGATTCCGAACAGTTGCAATACCAGGCGGTGATGCAACTGGTCAGGATGCTTTCGATGGTGCAGCTGTATAACTTTTTGAGGATCTGGGAACCCATGCCAAATCTTTCAGTCTCCTAAGGGGGAAAAGGTGTTGTCATACCCTCTTTACAACTGTCTTGGTGTGTTTGGACCATGATAGTTCGTTGGTGATGTGGACACCAAGGAACTTGAAACTCTCCACCCACTTAAGCCCCGTCAATGTTAATAGGAGCCTGTTTGGCCCTCCTTTTCCTATAGTCCATGATCAGCTCCTTTGTCTTGCTCAAATTGAGGGAGAGGTTGTTGTCCTGGCACCACATTACCAGATCTCTGACCTCCTCCCTATAGGCTGTCTCATTGTTGTCAGTGATCAGGCCTACCACTGTTGTGTCATCAGCAAACGTAATGATGGTGTTGGAGTTGTGCTTGGCCACGCAGTCGTGGGTGAACAGGGAGTACAGGAGGGAACTAAGCGCGCATCCCTGAGGGGCCCCAGTGTTGAAGATCAGTGTGGCAGATGTGTTGTTGCCTACCCTTACCACCTGGGAATTCCAGGATCCAGTTGCAGAGGGAGGTGTTTAGTCCCAGGATCCTGAGCTTAGTGATGAGCTTTGTGGGCACTATGGTGTTGAATGCTGAGCTGTAGTCAATGAACAGCGTTCTCACATAGGTGTTGCTTGTCTCCAGGTAGGAATAGGGCAGTGAGGAGTGTGATTGAGATTTGTCATCTGTGGATCTGTTGGGGAAAATGTGAATTGGAGTGGGTCTAGGGTTTCGGCATTATGGTGGTGATGTGAGCCATGACCAGCCTTTCAAAGCACTTCATGGCTACCGACGTGAGGGCCAAGAGGCGGTAATCATTTAGGCAGGTTACCTTCCCTTTCTTGGGCACAGGGACTATGGTGGTCTGTTTGAAACATGTAGATATTACAGACTCGGTCAGGAAGAGGTTGAAAATGTCAGTTAATACACTTGCCAGTTGGTCCGTGCATGCTTTGAGTACAGATCCTGGTAATCCATCTGGCCACGCGGCTTTGTGAATGTTGACCTGTTTAAAGGTCTTGCTCACATCGGCTATGGAGAGCGTGATCACACAGTTGTCCCGAACAGCTGGTGCTCTCATGCATGCTTCAGTGTTGCTTGCCTTGAAGTAAGCATGAAAGGCATTTAGCTCGTCTGGTAGGCTCACGTCACTGGGCAGCTTGCGGTTGGGTTTCCCTTTGTAGTCCATAATATTTTTCAAGGCCTGCCACATCCGACGAGCATCAGAGCCGGTGTAGTAGGATTCAATGTTAGTCCTGTATTTACGCTTTGCCTGTTTGATGGTTCGTCTGAGGGCATAGCAGGATTTTGTATAAGCATCTGGTTTAGTGTCCCGCTCCTTGAAAGTAGCAGCTCTAGCCTTTAGCTCGGTGCGGATGTTGCATGTAATTCATGGTTTCTGGTTGGGAAATGTAAGTACGGTCACTGTGGGGATGACGTCATTGATGCATTTATTGATGAAGCCAGTGACTGAGGTGGTGTACTCCTCAATGCCATTGAATGAATCCCGGAACATATTCCAGTCTGTGCTAGCAAAACAGTCCTGTAGCCTAGCATCTGCATCATCTGACCACTTCCGTATTGAGCCAGTCACTGGTACTTCCTGCTTTAGTTTTTGCTTGTAAGCAGGAATCAGGAGAATAGAATATGGTCAGATTTACCAAATGCAGGGTGAGGGAGAGCTTTGTATGTGTCTCTGTGTGTGGAGTAAAGGTGGTCTAGAGTTTTTTCCCTTCTGGTTGCACATGTGACTTGCTGGTAGGAATGAGGTAAAACAGATTTAAGTTTTCCTGCATTAACATCCCCGGCCACTAGGAGCGCCGCTTCTGGATGAGCATTTTCTTGTTTGCTTATGGCCTTATAGAGTTGGTTGAGTGCGGACTTAGTGCCAGCATCGGTTTGTGGTGTTAAATAGATGGCTACGAATAATATAGATGAGAACTCTCTAGGTAGATAGTGTGGTCTACAGCTTATCATGGAGGTATTTTGTCCAGTTCTGATGTCCAGAAGCTCTTTTCGGTCATAAGAGACGGTAGCGGCAACATTATGTACAAAATTAATTACAAACAATATGAAAAAACGAACAAAATAGCACAGTTGGTTAGGAGTCCGTAAATCGGCAGCCATCCCCTCCGGCGCCATTATATTATAAAGATGTTACAGGAGCATTGGCTGCCACGTGGAAGGCCTTGGATTTGCATCCTCAGCGTGAATGTGATTAGTCAGCTGGCTGTAACATTACAGTTCTGGAAGCTGAGCAGGTATTTTTTTACTGACTGTTTTACTGAGGTAAGTAGGAACGTTTATGAGCCTTACCTACAGCCGAGGACTCAACCCATGTCGTAGTACTACAGAGGAACTACACTGGGGTGTCCTGAAAACTGTAGGGTTTTAGGTGCTACACTGGACAGAGTAGCTTTTGTCAGTGTGAGCAGAGCGAAAGACACTTTATCAATTGTTCTCAGGTGTAACACTCTGCAAACGTTGCGCGTCCAGTGTATCATGCCTGTTAGATGCAGAGAGAACCCATGTAGTCACATTAGATCCAGAGAAAGTATCTTCCTATGAGAGCCATGGCACAGAGCATGTGTATCATTAGGTAATGGGAAGAACAGTGGTTCTGAAGCCTGACATGACTGAGTGGAGTCCCACAGAGTCAGTACTGTCCTTGTTTCTCCCAGCTACAACCTAACATCTGTTTAGACAGAGAGAGGAGGCCAGAGGAAGCCGCTGACGTTCCCCAGCTGACTAGCAGACCAAACCAATATTGTTTCATTACAATAACATGGTGTGTGTCCCAAATGGCACCCTATTCACTGTAACCATGATGTTGGACCATATCTGTGTGGGATTAACTTTGATATGCACAATCACACTGACACAGTGGGTAATTATGTTGCTGTTCTCTTATATAGACCACTGTACCGTTGTCCAATGTGTAGGTCTGGGGCTGTAGACTAAATGTAAATCTGTAGATTATAACTGAGGCTGATGATTACTAAACCAACAGAGATATTTCCAAGAATGAAATGGGTAAATAACTTTGAGAAATGGGGCTAAAAGCTACTTCCATGGTCACGAGAAATTAGGTTAGAACCTCCATGTGGTTGAACACATCACAATATGACTGCAGCCATATTGAGTTAGAGGAAAGCCTGAAGAGATTTTTGAGTCATTTCACGTTAAACCGTACAGATGTAGGATCTTAATTTGACCATTTGACTTAATTTGAAATGTTTGAATTGAAGTGAATTTGAGGTTTAAAAATACTTCTAAAGTTTGTCATTTCAACTTTTACATTTCAGACGTGATGTTCCCTTATGAAAATGTATCAACCCGTGCAAAAATGTCCATTAATTATAATCCTTGTAAAAATGCACATTTCCTGTTACCGCAGGATTATTTTCCTGCTGTAGCAAACTGGCTCAAATTAAGATCCTACATTTGTAGAAGCGAAGTATTGTAACTTTAAGTCCCAGAGAGTCCCAGAGAGGACCCGATTCAACAGTTGCACATTTTTTTCATGCACTGGCAGGAAGCCAAAAGGCATTGCCAGGACAAGATAAACGGAAGCCAATAAATAATTCTCCTCAGCTCAGCTGTGGCCATTTAATAGGTAAGCTGGTGCCAGAAAAGTTTTTTTTAGACTAATGCTACGTGGCTTAAAATGTGGTTTACTATAGCTCTGTATTTTTTCTCCTTTTTCCCTATTAGACCAATGTTAATGTTTCTCAATGTATTTGAAAGCGCCACTTTATAGTTATACTGCCGTTGCTTTGCAATACTGCCCCTATGGATGGGAATCCTTTCACAGTATTCACTCATTTAGAGCCCCAACTGTTTAGCTAAAATTTGTGTCTAATGTCAAATCAAATCAAATTTGATTAGTCACATGTGCTGAATACAACAGGTGTAGACCTTACAGTGAAATGCATACTTACGAACCCCTAACCAACAATGCAGTTTTAAAAAATACGGATAAGAATAAGAAATAAAGAGTAACAAGTAATTAAAGAGCAGCAGTAAAATAACAACAGCAAGACTACTGTATATACAGGGGGGTACCGGTACAGAGTCAATGTTAGTTGAGGTAATATGTACATGTAGGTAGAGTTATTAAAGTGACGATGCATGGCCCAAGCATAGATGATAACAACAGACGGTAGCAGCAGTGTAAAAGAGGGGGGGGGTCAATACTAACAGTCTGGGTAGCCATTTGATTAGGTGTTCAGGAGTCTTATGGCTTGGGGGTAGAAACTGTTTAGAAGCCTCTTGGACCTAGACTTGACGCTCCGGTACCGCTTGCCGTGCAGTAGCAGAGAGAACAGTCTATGACTAGGGTGGCTGGAGTCTGACAATATTTAGGGCCTTCCTCTGACACCTCCTCGTATAGAGGTTCTGGATGGCAGGAAGCCTTGCGGTCGTGGGCCAAGCACTGCCATACCAGGCAGTATTGCAAACAGTCAGGATGCTCTCGATGGTGCAGCTGTAAAACCTTTTGAGGATCTGAGGACCCATACCAAATATTTGGGGGAATAGGTTTTGTCGTGCCCTCTTCACGACTGTCTTGGTGTGCTTGGACCATGTTAGTTTGTTGGTGATGTGGACACCAAGGAACTTGAAGCTCTCAACCTGCTCCACTGCAGCCCCTTTCGATGAGAATGGGGGCATGCTCGGCCCTCGTTTTCCTATAGTCCACAATCATCTCCTTTGTCTTGATCACGTTCAGGGAGAGGTTCTTGTCCTGATACCACACAGCCAGGTATCTGACCTCCTCCCTATAGGCTGTCTCGTCGTTGTCGGTGATCAGGCCTACCACTGTTGTGCCATCGGCAATCTTAATGATGGTGTTGGAGTCGTGCTTGGCCGTGCAGTCTTGAATGAACAGGGAGTACAGGCGGGGGCTGAGCATGCACCCCTGAGGGGCCCCTGTGTTCAAGATCAGTGTTGCGGATGTGTTGTTACCAACCCTTACCACCTGGGGGTGGCCCGTCAGGAAGTCCAGGATCCAGTTGCAGAGGGAGGTGTTTAGTCCCAGGGTGCTTAGCTTAGTGATGAGCTTTGAGGGCACTATGGTGTTGAACGCTGAGCTGTAGTCAATAAATAGCATTCTCACATAGGTGATCCTTTTGTCCAGGTGGGAAAGAGCAGTGTGGAGTCCAATAGAGATTGCATCATCTGTGGATCTGTTGGGGCGATATGCAAATTGGAGTGGTTCTAGGGCTTCTGGGATGATGGTGTTTATGTGAGCTGTCGTGTCTTTGGCTATGCCGGATTAAGTGATATGACATGCTATTCTATAAAATAATTTATCCGTAATTAATATTACCTTATTGAGCTAATCATGTAAATGTAATTAACTAGAGAGTCGGGCACCACAAAATAATATTTATAGAGCTGTTATCTTCCGAATAAACTCTTAAAGACCAAGTAATATTTTACATCAATAGCAGTCAATATTAATCGTCTTCTTAATTCAGTCTCATCTGAAAGTTGTAAAGTTGTTCTTGGTCATCTGCACGAACACTGGCTCACAAGTTGAATCAGCAATACAAAATTGGCTTTAATTATTTATTTACTAAATACCTAACTAATCACACAGAATTACACATGCACATATTTACATCATAACTTGATTGCACATTACGTCATAGAGGAAAACGTCCCTAGCGGGCGGAACAGATATGACAGCTTGTTACACAAAATAAAAGGGGCAGGGTTTGAGTGAAAGAGTGGGAAGACTGAGGAACAAAGGGAAGAAGCTGTGCTATCGTAAATACAGTATCTAATGCATTCTAAACTACCGCCCATTTGGAAAAGGAAAATGCAATAAATATTTACTCTGAGCTCCGCTTCGGTAGGTTGGTGGGATATGGAAGGCCGTGTTGCCCAACCGAGTCCTTTGGATACGTTGTAGTAACGTTGTTGTGTGATAGACGGAATACTCTGTCTATTCCTTCCGAACCCCCGTTTGCATCTACTGTTGCTAACTCAATGGCTAGGAGGTATCACTTCTGTAGTGAATAAGAGTTCAAAGTTCATACCATTCGCAACCAAAGCTCACGCTGATGTTGGCTTCGTTCTGTAGTTATTATCTGAACCATTCTGACATCGGACCGTCGTCCTCACATCTTTGGAACAGGAGGTTATATTGTCGTCAAGGGCTTATATAGGAAGGGAGAGGAGGGCGTGCTTGAAACGTTTTATAGCCCATGTCCCTTCACAGGGGCGGGCCACTGATTGAGCAGAGCCCTATCTTATGAAAACTAAAATCTCACATTTTAGAGGCTATAATCACATTTCATCCCATCACGAATAATTTCATATTCAAACATTTAAATTGAACAACAATTTAATCCGATAACTCTGATGTGTAGACTTTCCACTGTAGAGTTTGTCATCTTATCATTGATGAGAATGTCTCAGATGACAACCGAACTGACATCATATTCATTAAGTACCACTGCATATGTTAAATTGGTCGGATTACCAGAATATAGTTCATTTCCCCCCACCTTCTGAAGTTCCCAGAATCTATATGTTAACCAAAGGGGTTTGCAAATGTAACATCAGTAGGGTAGAGAGAGGAAAAAAGGGGGGGGGAGAGGTATTTATGACTGTCATAAACCTCCCCCCAGGCCAATGTCATGACAACTGGTACTGTATATATAGTTGAAGTGGGAAGTTTACATACACCTTAGCCAAATACATTTAAACTCTGTTTTTCACAATTCCTGACATGTAATACTAGTAAAAATGCCCTGTCTTAGATCAGTTAGGATCCCCAGTTTATTTCAAGAATGTGATATGTCAGAATAATAGTAGAGAGATGTAACAGATCTCTTCGTTGTCTGACGACGAGTATGAAATATCGGACCAGTGTGCAGCGTGGTAAGTGTCCATCTTAATTTATTAACTGAACACACAAAACAAAATAACGAAATGAATGGAAGAAACTAACCAGTTCTGCAAGGTGACATACACTAAACAGAAAACAACGACCCACACCCATAGTGGAAAAACAGGCTGCCTAAGTATGGTTCTCAATCAGAGACAACAATAACCAGCTGCCTCTGATTGGGAACCCTACCAGGCCTAAACATAGAAACACAACACCTAGACATACAACATAGAATACCCACCCACATCACACCCTGACCAAACTAAAATTAGAAACATACAAAGCAATCTACGGTCAGGGCGTGACAAGAGAACTATTTATTTCAGCTTTTATTTAGTTAATCACATTCCCAGTGGGTCAGAAGTGTACATACACTCAATTAGTATTTGGTAGCATTGCCTTTAAATTGTTTAACTTGGGTCAAACGTTTCGGATAGCCTTCCATAAGCTTCCACAATAAGTTGGGTGAATTTTGGCCCATTCCTCCTGACAGAGCTGGTGTAACGGAGTCAGGTTTGTAGGCCTCCTTGCACACACTTTTTCAGTTCTGCCCACACATTTTTCAGTTCTGCCCTCTATAGGATTGAGGTCAGGGCTTTGTGATGGCCAATCCAATACCTTGACTTTGTTGTCCTTAAGCCATTTTGCCACAATTTGGAAAGTATGCTTGTGGTCATTGTCCATTTGGAAGACCCATTTGCGATCAAGCTTTAACTTCCTGACTGATGTAAATGTAATCACAAAGCTGTAAAACCTTCTCCTAAATTTCAACCACTCCATATATAAACTGTGCCTTCTTCAGAGAAGGCACAGTGATGCCGAAACGTTGGTGATTTACCCAATAAATGAGTTTATATATGGAGTGTGCGACTATTTATTTTATTTTTATTACAAGGAAATAAATATTTTACTTACAAATATACACATTACAATACTCTTGTTTGAAGCCCATGCAATTGTCTGGGATGAATCTCAAGCATGATGGTAATAAATATTAACCATTGTTACTGTATGTATCCATTTTTGTTTCCTGTGTCTTTTGATCACCATGAACACACAAACTCACTGTAATAACTAACATTTGTCCAAAAGAGACAAATGTCAAACAAACTGATTTTGATTGTGTATGGCTGCTAGTCTTTATCAGAAACGACTTCAACAACAGTATGGCCTAATCCTTTTGCAATTAAACATTGTTGATAGGACTTGACAAAGTCAAGGAAATTATGGTTTATGAGGAGAATCTCACCAGGCTCTCATCCTTCATGGATACATTTGTAACATTTTTACATCATTCCGGTCCAAACCCTTACCTGTACATACTTGCAGCATACATTACAGTGTAAACCAAACTAGAATTCAACTTCAGGTCAATCAAGGGATGGGGGGTTAGCCTGGGTGCCAGTCTGTTTCAGATCTCTTACTTAAACCTCATTATTAAATGGTTATGCCAAACATGTTTGACAATGGAGTAGGCAAAATCACAAACAGATCTGGGACCAGGCTAATAGGGGTTGGGATGGAGGATTTTTGAATTTGTATTATTGTTTCTCATTTGTGGTAACGATGTTGAAGTGACTCAATAAAAGCAATTGTTCCCTAAAAGAAGTAGGTCAATGTAAAGTTATGATGTGATATTTTTAGAACAGCATAAAGTTAGTGTGCTCTGAGGGAAATGTTACCATGATGATCCAAGTGACGACAGGTGGTGATGAGGAGGATGGTAATGTAATTAAGACTGCAGGGTTTTATCCCAAATGGCACCCTATTCCCTATATTGTATATGACTTTTGACCAGGGCTCTAGTCAAATGTATTGCACTATGTAGGGAACATAGTGCCATTTGAGATTCAGCCTAGATGAGTAGAGGAAACTAGGGCCCTCATCTCTGACCCAAGCCTTCCTCACATACCTCAAACCAGATCTCAGCTCAGCATGATAAGCCCCCAAGAAGCCAATTATGGTTGTGTTCCAAATAGCACCCTATTCCCCTATTTAGTGAACTACTTTTGACCAGCGCTGATAGGGCTCTGTGAAAAGTAGTGCACTACATAGGGCACCATTGGGGACATAGTTGTAGACTCAGTGACTAGCTCTCGCTGTGCCATATAGCTTGCTGCAGTCGGAATGACAATGAGTGAGTCTGAGGGGAAGTGATTCCTCCTGGTGGAGTTGTAATGTATATGTTGTAGGCTTTGATGAAGCCTCAAACCAGGCTTCAGCTCAGCAGGCAAGTCCTCAGGAAGCTATCATGGAGTCCATGGCAACCTGTGGCTGTGCCATATGGCCGGCTGTAGTAGGAACCAGTCTATAGACGAGGAAGGGATTCCTCCTGGTGGAGTAGTAATGTATATTATGCCTTCTCCAAAAATCTACTAATTGAAGCTGTAGTAAATCTAAACTCTATGGACTGTGGAGCCACACTGTGATGTGGACAGACATTCTTCTGTTAAAACCTCTTTGGGCTGCAATCCCATTAACGGGATGATATGACAACAGCCAGTGAAAGTGCATGGTGCCAAATTCAAAACAAAAGAAATCTCATAATAAAAATTTCTCAAACATACATGTATTTTATACCGTTTTAAAGGTAATCTTGTTGTTAATCCCACCACAGTGTCTGATTTCAAATATGCTTTTCAGCGAAAGCACCACAAACAATTATGTTAGGTCAACACCAAGCCACAGAATAAACACAGCCATTTCTCCAGCCAAAGAGAGGAGTCACAAAAATCACAAATGGAGACTAACCTTTGATGATCTTCATCAGATGAAACTCATAGGACTTCATGTTACACAATACATGTATGTTTTGTTTGATAAAGTTCATATTTATATAAAAAATCTGAGTTTACATTGGCGCGTTATGCTCACTAGTTCCAAAATCATCCAGTGATTTTGCATAGCCACATCGATTCAACAGAAATACTCATCATAAATGTAGATGATAATACAAAGTTATACACATGGAATTATAGATATACCTCTCCTTAATGCAACCGCTGTGTCAAATTTCAAAAAAACTTTACGGAAAAAGCAAACCATGCAATAGTCTGAGACGGCGCTCAGAAATATAATGCAATTAGCCGCCATTTTGAAGTCCACATGAACCAGAAATTGCATGATAAATATTCCCTTACCTTTAATGATCTTCATCAGAATGCACTCCCAGGAATCCCAGGTCCACAATAAATGCTTGATTTGTTCGATAATGTCTGTTATTTATGTCCAATTAGCTACTTTTGTTAGCGCGTTTGGTACACCTATCCAAATGCTGGTGCTGGTCGACCATTTCTTCTGACAAAAACGTCAACATTTTATATTACACATCAAAGAAACATTTCAAATCAATCATTAGGATGTTTTTATCATAAATCTTCAATAAAGTTCCAACCGGAGAATTCCTTTGTGTCTTTTGGAGGAACGAAACGCAAGAAGATATCATGTGCTATGCGCGTGACCGGGAAATGGCTCTCTGCCAGTAGCCTGACTCATTCCCCTCTTATTCAGTCCCACAACACAGTAGAAGTCTCATTCAAATTTCTATAGAGGGCTGACATCTAGTGGAAGCCCTGGGAAGTGAATATTCATTCATATCCCAATGTGATTTCAATAGGGAATGGGTTGAAAATATACCAACCTCAGATTTCTCACTTCCTGTTTGGATTTCTTCTCAGGTTTATGCCTGCCATATGAGTTCTGTTATACCCACATCATTCAAACAGTTTTAGAAACTTCAGAGTGTTTTCAATCCAATACTAATAATACTATGCATATATTAGCAACTGAGATTGAGGAGCAGGCCGTTTACTCTGGGCACCTCTGGGCACCTTTCATCCAAGCTACTCAATAGTGCCCCTGCAGCCATAAGAAGTTTTAAGCACTAAGAAATGGAAACATGTTAATACAAAATCGAGCCCATTCGAGGCAAGTGGAGGAGTGTGAGAACGAGAAAGTGAAATTTGTCGTTTATCGCACTGTCCTTTGAACAGGGATGGTTTCCTAGGTCAGGTAATCTTATTTCCCAGGTCAAGTCATAAAAGTATCTTGGGCTAAAACACAGACCACTTTGTCATCTTGACACAGATATGGCCTGCATCCCAAATGGCACCCTATTCCCTACACTGTATAATGCACTACTTTTGACCAGATTGCTTTTGGCCCTGGTCAAAAGTAGTCCACTACATAGAGAATAGGGTACCATTTGGATGAAACACTGATCTAGTGGGGATGCTACTAGGGATCCGTGTGAAAATCTCTTAATTGAACTTTGGCTGGGCTCCTGGTAGTGAGAGTAGAGGAGAGGCTCTCTATTCCATACAGTGTGTTGCCCCCTAATTTTTGCAACAAAAACAAAGACAACAGAGAAAATGCTCATCCGGCTAAATGTCTAAATGACTGTCTGTCTCCTGCTTGTGGTTGTTGATTATAACCACTCAGTGACACCACACACACCCCGTGGTTTGTGAGTTTAGTCCTGTCTTTGATTTAAATATTGTTTTGTTCAGTCAACAGATGGATTCCATAATCTGCAGTCCAAATGAATGACTGAGAATAATTATATTTATTATATGGCCTCTCCTTCAAAGGGTTTCATTCAGTATTCCAGTGTATTTAGAACATTTTGGGTATATACTGAGAATTTTGAAGAATGATAATAAAATAGACATAACAGTAGAGACAAAACCGGGCCTGTTCAACCACAACTTCTGACTGGTAAAACACTGTACATCAGTTGCCTTTAGACTTTACTTGGACTTGCATGAAACCCAGTGGTGGAAAAGGTACCCAATAGTCATACTTGAGGAAAAGTAAAGATACCTTAATAGAAAATGACTCAAGTAAAAGTGAAAGTCACAGATGTCTTTAGTTTTGAGGGAGTTTGCAATTGGCGTGCTGACTGCAGGAATGTCCAGCAGAGCTGTTGCCAGAGAATTGAATGATCAACATTGTTTTAGAGAGAGAAAAAAAGCAGACCACGTGTAACCACGCCAGCCCAGAACCTTCACATTTGGCTTCTTCACCTACAGGATCATCTGAGACCAGCCACTCAGACAGCTGATGAAACTGAAGAGTATTTCTGTCTGTAATAAACCCTTCTGGTGAGGAAAAACTCATTCTGATTGGCTGGGCCTGGCTCCCCAGTGGGTGGGCCTATGCCCACCCAAGTCCACCCATGGCTGTGCCCCTGCCTAGTCACGTGAAATCCATAGATTATTTTACTAGGCAAGTCAGTTAAGAACAAATTCTTATTTACAATGACGGCCCACCCTGGCCAAACTCTAACCCAGACGACGCTGGGCCAATTGTGCGCCGCCCTATGGGACTCCCAATCATGGCCGGTTATGATATAGCCTAGAATTGAACCAGGGTCTGTAGTGACACCTCTAGCACTGAGATGCAGTGCCAAAGACTGCTGTGCCACTCGGGAGCCCCCCAATTAGGGCCTCATTTATTTAATTAAATTGACTGATTTTCTTATAAGAACTGTAATATCTAGAAATTGTTGCATGTTGCGTTTATATTTTTGTTCAGCCTACATACAAGCCCCTATAGTGTAGTTGTGTTTAGTTTGTATTGCTCTGAGCAGATATGTAGTATAGTAGTAGTAGCGAGGGGACTTAATTGGTGCGTTTGACTACTGCTGTAAAACTATAATGGTAAATGCAGAGTATTTCTAGTGGTAAGAGCACTCATAAGCAATTTGTTTAAACAGCCAGCAGTGGTTTAGCCTACACATAGTTGGCCTCTACATCGGAAAGAAACATAATAGTAGAAACAGAGTTGTGGATAAGAGTTATATTGTCCTACTGTTTCTATTCCCTGTGGCCGTCTTTAAAATGACTTACTAAGGATGATAATGTAATGTTTTATGTCTATAAAATGCAAATAATAACTTTCTGTACCTAAAGGTCAATAGCACAAGGAATGGGTTAACTATTAAGAAAATACTGCTTCAATCCCCATTTATAATATTTCTACAAATCCTATCCATATAGTAGGCTACAAAGTCTGGTGCGTCTGTGGATGTCTATGCTTTCCCCTCTCTCACTGCAGTAGTAGACACAGAGAGAGAATCTGAAGATGTGTCTGTGTGGTGAAGGGGATGGTGTGTTTGAGTGTGGCTCTGTTCCACCTCACCTGTTGTCATCTCACATGGAGGTTTGTCCTCATTGACTCTGAGTGCTTTGTACCTTGGATTATCTCCTTAGCTACAACACGGACACTAACCTGCATACAACACTGAGGAGTGCCTTACACTAACACAGCCACACCTAACTGGGGTGGAGGAATTCCACCATGTGTGCTGACAGGCACATTGTAGATACAGTACATCTCTACCTTTAGGTGTCAAGTCCTCCGTTTACGTCCCAAACGGAACCCTATTCCTTATATAGTGCAGTACTTTTAACCAGAACCAGATTAGCCTTGGTCAAAAGTAGGGCACAATATAGGGAATAGGATGCCATTTGGGAGACATGTTTTCCATGTAGCTGCATATACACTACATCTTTACCTCCTCAGGTGCCAAGTTTTCTCCCAGTGCCTGTCTGTGTGTAGTTTCACAACAGGGGCCAGGGGCCAGCAGAGATGATGTAACATAGTCATGTGTTGAGGTAATTGTTGGCTCTGGTACAAGCAGGACGGCTTTTTCTGGCCTCGACAGGTTCACTGTACTTATACCACACTGTACTTTACACTCTGAGAAAAAAAGGTGCTATCTAGAATCTAAAAGGGTTGTCTGGCTGTTCCCCTTTGAAGAACCCTTTTTGGTTCCAGGTAGAACTCAAGAGGGTTCTACATGGAACCCAAAAAAGTTCTACCTGGAACCAAAAAGGGTTCTCCTATGACCTATGGTGACAGCTGAAGAACCCTTTTTTGGAACTATTTTTTTCTAAGAGTGTTTTATGACACAATATGTGTCCCAAATGGCACCCTATTCCCCGAGTAGTGCATTGGGCCCTGGTCAAAAGTAGTGCACTGTATATTTGGGACACAACCATAATCTTCATACTCATCTAACAGCGAGGCCCTGAGAGGTCATTTGATACTTTGTGCCAGTATGAGTGAATGTTTTTTTTAAACGACGAATGAATCATCATCATACCTTACCTTTATTTTTTTAATATTTTTTTTACTAGGCCAGTCAGTTAAGAACAAATTCTTATTTTCAATGACGGCCTAGGAACAGTGGGTTAACTGCCTGTTCAGGGGCAGAACGACAGATTTGTACCTTGTACCTTGTCAGCTCGGGGATTCGAACTTGCAACCTTAGTTCAAACCACTCCACCACCGGGTACTGTTCCAGCCTCCCAAACAGCACCCTTTTCCTTATGAAGTGCACTACTTTTGTTTTAGGAGGGTTAGATGTGTCAGGTCTGAAGAGAGCCCGGGTTAGATGTGTCAGGTCTGAAGAGAGCCCGGGTTAGATGTGTCAGGTCTGAAGAGAGCCAGGGTTAGATGTGTCAGGTCTGAAGAGAGCCCGGGTTAGATGTGTCAGGTCTGAAGAGAGCCTGGGTTAGATTTGTCAGGTCTGAAGAGAGCCTGGGTTAGATGTGTCAGGTCTGAAGAGAGCCTGGGTTAGATGTGTCAGGTCTGAAGAGAGCCTGGGTTAGATGTGTCAGGTCTGAAGAGAGCCTGGGTTAGATGTGTCAGGTCTGAAGAGAGCCTGGGTTAGATGTGTCAGGTCTGAAGAGAGCCTGGGTTAGATGTGTCATGTCTGAAGAGAGCCTGGGTTAGATGTGTCAGGTCTGAAGAGAGCCTGGGTTAGATGTGTCAGGTCTGAAGAGAGCCTGGGTTAGATGTGTCAGGTCTGAAGAGAGCCTGGGTTAGATGTGTCAGGTCTGAAGAGAGTCCGGGTTAGATGTGTCAGGTCTGAAGAGAGCCTGGGTTAGATGTGTCAGGTCTGAAGAGAGCCTGGGTTAGATGTGTCAGGTCTGAAGAGAGCCTGGGTTAGATGTGTCAGGTCTGAAGAGAGCCTGGGTTAGATGTGTCAGGTCTGAAGAGAGCCTGGGTTAGATGTGTCAGGTCTGAAGAGAGCCTGGGTTAGATGTGTCAGGTCTGAAGAGAGCCTGGGTTAGATGTGTCAGGTCTGAAGAGAGCCTGGGTTAGATGTGTCAGGTCTGAAGAGAGCCTGGGTTAGATGTGTCAGGTCTGAAGAGAGCCTGGGTTAGATGTGTCAGGTCTGAAGAGAGCCTGGGTTAGATGTGTCAGGTCTGAAGAGAGCCTGGGTTAGATGTGTCAGGTCTGAAGAGAGCCTGGGTTAGATTTGTCAGGTCTGAAGAGAGTCCGGGTTAGATTTGTCAGGTCTGAAGAGAGCCTGGGTTAGATGTGTCAGGTCTGAAGAGAGCCTGGGTTAGATGTGTCAGGTCTGAAGAGAGCCTGGGTTAGATGTGTCAGGTCTGAAGAGAGCCTGGGTTAGATGTGTCAGGTCTGAAGAGAGCCTGGGTTAGATGTGTCAGGTCTGAAGAGAGCCTGGGTTAGATGTGTCAGGTCTGAAGAGAGCCTGGGTTAGATGTGTCAGGTCTGAAGAGAGCCTGGGTTAGATGTGTCAGGTCTGAAGAGAGCCTGGGTTAGATGTGTCAGGTCTGAAGAGAGCCTGGGTTAGATGTGTCAGGTCTGAAGAGAGCCTGGGTTAGATGTGTCAGGTCTGAAGAGAGCCTGGGTTAGATGTGTCAGGTCTGAAGAGAGCCTGGGTTAGATGTGTCAGGTCTGAAGAGAGCCTGGGTTAGATGTGTCAGGTCTGAAGAGAGTACGGTTTTGATTTGTTTGGACTGTTACGACTTCCAAACCATCTGTTTGCCTGATGATGTCTAAAATGTTCTGGACTGTCTCTGGCATGTTTCCCTGTACTCAACTGGAGATTAAAAAGAACACACTACCTCAAATAGCCATGCAGTTAACCATTACGATAACTTTTTAAAACTGTATTAAGCCTTTATTTAACCATGAAGTTGAAATGAGATCAGAATACATCTTTCACAAAAGAGACCTGGCCAGACAGAATGTATATAATGTTGTTGTATTATGCACCATGATTATTTATTGGTCCACATCTACAGGTTTTCCCAGCAGGCCTATTGATGCTCCTATAAGGCTTATATTACTGTCATAAACATGATTCCTATCCTATAACCAACTGTAACCAAAATGCAATTGGTTGTTCAAAACCTCTTGAAATATCATCATCCACGCCATCGAATTGCTAGTGTTTTAGTGGCGCAGCTGGCTAAGGTTGTGTCACGCATGCAGTCATGTGTGTCTGCGAGACAAAGGTTCCAATGTCGGCTCGTGAGGAAAGAAGGGCTACTGTTAAGCTGCAGCGTGACGCCTCTTACAGAGCAGTATCGCCATAACATATAAGTTATAACTACCCCTAAACCATGTTTCTGGCCTCCAACTAACGTCCCCTGCTATTAGGATACCTTGGGAACCTTATTAATGTCGTCTGCACGTTGGTGTACTTTTCAACACAGTCTTTGACTGCGTCCTAACATTCAAAAGCTCAGAGGTTGTCAATCAATGTTGCGACCGTGTTCTGTATCAACTTCCGGCATAAATGGCAACCTATTCCTTATACAGTAGAATGCACTTATTTTGACCAAGGCCCATACGGCTCTAGTCAAAAGTAGTGTACTATGTAGGGAATAGGGTGCCATTTGGGGCACAGACTCGGTCACTAGGCTGCTTTATTGGGTGGAAGTAACTGCTCCACAACATCACAGGGGGGTTAATGTGATTAATAGTGTAACAAAACAATCACCACTTTAGCCTCTGTTTAGGGTGGAGGAGGAGAAGAAGAAAGAGGAGGAGGGACAGATATCTGGCCACTGTGAATTCCTACCATATGTTTTATCTCCCGCTCTGTCTGGTAAACCCCATACACGTGTGCTCCTCTCAGGCAGGTTCTCTCTCTCACACACACACAAAATCTATATTGGAGTTGCTTACCAAGAAGACAGTGAATATTCCTGAGTGGCCAAGTTACAGTTTTCACATATATCTGATTGAACATCTATGGCAAGACATGAAAATTGTCCATGACCCCCAACATTTTGGCAGAACTTGAAGAATTTTGAATAATAATGGGCACATATTGCACAATCCAGGTGTACAAAGCCCTTTGAGACTAACAGCTGTAATCACTGTCAAAGGTGTTTCTAATATGTTTTGACTCAGTGGGGTGAATACTAATCAAGGTATATTCATGTTACCGTCTTCAACAACAGAATATCCACGTTGACATTACATAGTATTTGGTGTAGATCATTAACAAAACAATTATGTTAAATCCATTTTA
The DNA here is from genome assembly GCF_002021735.2 of Oncorhynchus kisutch. Taxonomy (NCBI): domain Eukaryota; kingdom Metazoa; phylum Chordata; class Actinopteri; order Salmoniformes; family Salmonidae; genus Oncorhynchus; species Oncorhynchus kisutch. The sequence goes on along the minus strand of NC_034188.2, from coordinate 61,782,994 downwards.
ATTTCACTTTGAAACACAATAAAATGTGAAGAAATCGAAGGGGGTGAATACTTATGATACCCACTGTGTCACAATCGTTTGTAGAGAAGGACCAAGGCGCAGCGGATGTAGCGGAGTTCCACATAATTTATTAGAAAGTGAAACTTAGCAAAACAAAACAATTAACAAACAACGAACCGTGACTACAGCGGTGCTACGTGCACTAACTCAAAACAATATCCCACAGGTGGGAAAAAAGGCTACCTAAATATGATCCTCAATTAGAGACAACAATTACCAGCTGCCTCTCATTGGGAATGTACAAAATCACCAACATAGAAAAACAAAACTAGAACCCCACATAGAAATAATAAATTAGACTAACCCCCCAGTTACCCTGACCTACTCCACCATAGAAAATAAGAACTCTCTATGGTCAGGACGTGACACACTGTAGATGTAGCATATATGTTCTTGAAGGATCCACTAATTTGAGTCTGTGTGCTATATGATACGGTGTTTAAAAACTTACTTAGGAGCTCATTGCTCCTTTGGGAGGATAGGCCATCGCCAACTCTTCTCCATCGTTCTCTGTTCTGGGCAGTCTTCTCCAGCTCATCCCACCCCATGCCGGATGGTGTTGAAAAAGAGCATTCAGAAACATCTGTGACTATTACAGAAGGGGTGTGACTGATGTTAATTGCTCAGTGTACAACTGCTTTTACCACAGACACAATTATTCTTATGAAGAGAGATTTAACAAACTCAAACAGATGCCTTCTACTGCAGAGCTGGACCAATAATAGAGCATGACCTCTGATTTGACCCCTGAACTTTTCCCTATATAGTGCACTTATGTTCACCAGGGCCCTCTGCTGAAAAGTAGTATACTATCCAGGGAATAGGGTGCCATGCCCCTATGGGCTCTGGTCAAAGTGCACTATATAAGGAATAGGGTACCATCTGGGATGCAGACATTGCCTTCTCACTGATGATGATGTGGAACCTTCTGCATTACATTAAAATCCATACTGTAAATGACCTGTGAGTTTTACCGACAGCCCAGGTCACATGTTTTTTTGTCCAGACTGTGACATTGTCTGACTGGCCGTGTCCTTTCTCTATTGTTCCATAACTTCATCTGTTTGATTTATGAGAAAAGGGGCTTTCCAGCAGTGATGCAAAATGAATGACTGGGGTGAAGAAGAGGAAGAATGGAGGACAGTGCCATATTCTTCACTCCAAATGTTCTTTAGAGAGAGAGAGAGAGAGAGAGAGAGAGAGAGAGAGAGAGAGAAAGAGAGAGAGAGAGGTCAGTTCAACATGCTGATATCCATCCCAAATGAAAAGGGTCAGGGAAGTGACAATAAAGGGGGTTGAGCTACATATGCACTGTTGGGTGTAACTGTGGTCTGTGGACTAACTTAACCGGGAATCCAATGATATGGCTTACGCAGGAAAAACGTCCATAAGGAACAACTGATGGTTAACAGGTGTTGGAGCACAAAAAAACCAGAAGATAAATATCTTCTCACGCTCAGGCTCTATCTCTTGTTCATCATGGTATAAATCTTGAGCTTAATCATATACATCTCTCTCTGCTTTTGAGTGTTCCAACAACACAAATTAGACCTTTTTGAAGTGTGTCCTGGGTACACTCTATCATTGGATTCCAGTCCCTGTCGTTGAGTGCCCTGTTCCACATTAGTTGTTCCCTAGTACATATTTACCACATATTTCCACCCAGCTTCAGTTGTTAATAAGAGAACAGAGATGTCCTCCAGCGTATCATGGTCTGCGTCCCAAATGGCACCCTATTCCTTACGTAGTGAACTACTTTCCACCTGGACCTGGTTTCATCTCCGCTCTGAGATCGCTTTACAAGACAGCTGCAGCTCAGTTCTCACACACACACACACACACACACACACACACACACATGTAAGCATGTGCACATGCATGCACTAACACATCCTGGTAGCTGCCAAAATAAAGGAAACACCAACATAAAGTGTCTTAATAGGGCGTTGGTCCCCCACGAGCCACTGTAACAGCTTCAACTTCACATTGGCATAGATTATACGTGTTCTAAGTGTCTGGAACTATATTGGAGGGATGAGACACCATTCTGCCAGGAGAAATTCCATCATTTGGTGTTTTGTTGACGGTGATGGAAAACACTGTCTCAGGCACAACTCAAGAATCTCCCATAAGTGTTCAATTGGGTTGAGATCTGGTAACCGAGACACACACACACACACACACACACACACACACACACACACACACACACACACACACACACACACACACCCTATGCTCATTTGAGAACCCTCTTTCAAAATCACATAGATCTCATAGCCATGGTATCTAGTGTTCTGTATGGAATTATTAGATTAATGTGTGTAATGAACATATGGAAAAGTTCTTCAAATGGCTTTGATCATGTCAACTTCTGCAGACCTAAAGACAACGAAAGTAATTAGAAATACAGGACTGAACACACATCCAGACACATAAATAGCCAAGCCTCGTGTTCCCTGGCTGATAGAATGCATCATTTAATTATGACCACACATACAGTAGTGTCTTAGCAGTCTTCGCTTATAGGCTTACTTCTTAAACTTGTGACTGTCAAGCTTGATCAAGTGGCCTCTGTAGCCTGTATTGGTTCTATATAAGTGTTAGAAGTGTGTTATTATAAACTGATTAAACAACACATAGCGTCAAGTATCTTGGCGGCCCTTACTTAGGACTACTTCTTGAACTCGTTTGAATGTGCCACGTCAGGAACACCTATTGCCTTTTTGTCAGTAAATCAGGTGATGAATCAGGTGAAAAGGAGAATGGAGTGCTACTATAATGTTGCATAGCATCCTTTGAAAACATCACGTGACTCTTTGAAAAGGGTAAAGTAGAATGACAGATGTCAGAGGTCAATACACTACTTATACTAAGATAAGAGCTGAACCATCTCTGACTTATTTTGATCAGAGCGATTTCACATAAAGTTTGAAATATGCTCAAGCCCATTGCAGCCCAATGATACAGGTTTACAGGTCTTGCAGCCAGCATCTTGAAGCCTGGGCTGCACATGGCTTCAATACTGCCACTTACATCTGGTAACAGGCAGCCAACACTGCCACAGGTTAAAAGGTCCATCCCAATAAAGTTTATTTTGATGACTGCCATACTTACACATCACTAGAAAAGCCATACGATCTGGATAATTTGTTGTATCACTTTGTACAGTGCCTTGCGAAAGTATTCGGACCCCTTGAACTTTGCGACCTTTTGCCACATTTCAGGCTTCAAACATAAAGATATAAAACTGTATTTTTTTGTGAAGAATCAACAATAATTGGGACACAATCATGAAGTGGAACGACATTTATTGGATATTTCAAACTTTTTTAACAAATCAAAAACTGAAAAATTGGGCGTGCAGCAATTTCTCACAGCCATTGAAGAGGAGTGGGACAACATTCCACAGGCCACAATCAACAGCCTGATCAACTCTATGCAAAGGAGATGTGTCATGCTGCATGAGGCAAATGGCCCACAAATGAGTTGCATTTAACTTTTTGTTCAGTGTAGATAAGAGTTTAAGTGTCTTCTTCAACAAAACTTCAGTCATATTGTAGAAATCTGCTGCCTCTTGGTGTTCTACAAACATGTAAGAACAAGTTGAAGAGGTAGAATATTTTCACCAAGAGGCAGCAGATTTCTACAATTATGTGTGAGTCCTAGGTACCTGAGGACACTGTCAGCGTCTGAAATGTGTTTTGTTTTTCTCCATATAGGGAAACGGCATGGGAGAACGATTCCCCCCTCTCATCCTGACTGGTTGCATCACCACCTGGTATGGCAATTGCTTGGCCTCTGACCGCAAGGCACTACACAAGAATGTGAAAAATGTTTTTTTCTCTATATAGGGAAAAGGCATGGAAGAACGATTACCCCCTCTCATCCTGACTGGTTGCATCACCGCCTGGAATGGCAACTGCTTGGCCTCCGACCGCAAGGCACTACAGAGGGTAGTGCTTGCAGCCCAGGACATCACTGGGGCCAATATTTCTGCGATCCAGGACCTCTATACCAGACAGTGTCAGAGGAAGGCCCCAAAAATTGCCAAAGACTCCAGCCACTCTAGTCATGGACTGTTCTCTCTGCTACCACACGGCAAGCGGTACCAGAAAGCCAAGTCTAGGTTCAAAATTCCCAACAGCTTCTACTCGCAAGCCATAAGACTCCTGAACAGCTAATCAAATGGATACCCGGACTATTTGCATTGTCCCCACACCACCCCCCATTTGTACTCTGCTGCTACTCTCTGTTTATTATCCATGCATAGTCACTTTACCTCTACCTACATGTACACATCTACATGTACATATTACCTCAATTACCTCGACTAACCACACATTGACTCTGTACCGGTACTGTGTATATAGCCTTTCTACTGTTATTTATTGTTGTTCCTTAATATTTGTTATTTTATTTTTTACTTCCGTTTATTTTAGTAAATACTTGAAAACTTTTTTTTTCTTAAGACATTGCATTGTTGGTTAAGGGCTTGTAAGTAAGCATTCACTGTGGTCTTCGGCGCATGTGACAAATACAATTTCATTTTTATTTGATTGAAGCCACGGGAGTTCAAGCCCAACCGCTGCAAGCCCAGCTTCAGACGCGATCGTTAGGAACGGGTAATTTCAGTGTAGGAAAGGATGAAACAGCATCTGTGCCTCCAGTAACTACAGATAGTAACGTTAGTATAAATCCCCTCGCATGGTCCCCGCAGCCAGACAACTTTCTCATGCTTCTGGAGGGAAATGCTGTAAGAATGCTCAACCGGTGTCGCCCATTCAGCCAACAGAAACTTTCAACCGGTTTTCCCCATTAAGCAGCGAGTCGGAGTCTGATGATGGTCTCTACTCCTCCCGTTACGGGGTCTGAGACGCCGAAGCTTCCTACTGTTAGCTCTGACAAATTGAAAACCCTAGTCATTGGCGACTACATTACCCGCAGTATTATACTTAAAACGAATCATCCAGCGATCATACACTGTTTACAAAGGGGGCAGGGCTACTGACGTTAAGGCTAATCTGAAGATGGTGCAGGCTAAAGCTAAAACTGGTGAGTGTAGAGAGTATAGAGATATTGTTATCCACGTCGGCACCAACGATGTTAGGATGAAACAGTCAAAGATCACCAAGCGCAACATAGCTTCTGCGTGTAAATCAGCTAGAAAGATGTGTCGGCATCGAGTAATTGTCTCTGGCCCCCTCCCAGTTAGGGGGAGTGATGAGCTCTACAGCAGAGTCTCACAACTCAATCGCTGGTTGAAAAATGTTTTCTGCCCCTCCCAAAAGATAGAATTTGTAGACAATTGGCCCTCTTTCTGGGACTCACCCACAAACAGGACCAAGCCTGGCCTGCTGAGGAGTGACGGACTCCATCCTAGCTGGAGGGGTGCTCTCATCTTATCTACCAACATAGACAGGGCTCTAACTCCTCTACAATGAAATAGGGTGCAGGCCAAGCAGCAGGTTGTTAGCACAGTCAATGTAGTCAGCTCAGCTATCCCCATTGAGACCGTGTCTGTGCCTCGACCTAGGTTGGGCAAAACTAAACATGTCAGTGTTTGCCTTAGCAATCTCACAAGAATAAAGACCTCCTCCATTCCTGCCATTATTGAAAGAGATCGTGATACCTCACATCTTAAAATAGGGCTACTTAATGTTAGATCCCTCACTTGAAAGGCAGTTATAGTCAATGAACTCATCACTGATCATAATCTTGATGTGATTGGCCTGACTGAAACATGGCTTAAGCCTGACTGTGGCTTAAGACTGTGTTAAATGAGGCCTCACCTCCTGGTTACACTAGTGCCATATCCCATGTGCATCCCGCAAAGGCGGAGGTGTTGCTAACATTTACGATAGCAAATTTCAATTTACAAAAGAAAAATGAAGTTTTTGTCTTTTTAGCTTTTAGTCATGAAATCTATGCAGCCTACTCAATCACTTTTTATAGCTACTGTTTATAGGCCTCCTGGGCCATATACAACGTTCCTCACTGAGTTCCCTGAATTCCTATCGAACCTTGTAGTAATAGCAGATAATATTCTAATTTTTGGTGATTTTAATATTTACATGGAAAAGTCCACAGACCCACTCCAAAAGGCTTTTGGAGCTATCATCGACTCAGTGGGTTTTGTCCAACATGTCTCTGGACCTACTCACTGTCACAGTCATACTCTGGACCTAGTTTTGTCCCATGGAATAAATGTTGTGGATCTTAATGTTTTTCCTCATAATCCTGGACTATCGGACCACCATTTTATTATGTTTGCAATCGCAACAAATAATCTGCTCAGACCCCAACCAAGGAACATCAAAAGTTGTGCTATAAATTCACAGACTACACAAAGATTCCTTAATGCCCTTCCAGACTCCCTCTGCCTACCAAAGGACGTCAGAGGACAAAAATCAGTTAACTACCTAGCTGAGGAACTCAATTTAACCTTGCGCAATACCCTAGATGCAGTTGCACCCCTAAAAACTAAAAACATTTGTCATAAGAAACTAGCTCCCTGGTATACAGACAATACCCGAGCTCTGAAGCATGCTTCCAGAAAATTGTAACGGAAGTGTTGCCACACCAAACTAGAAGTCTTCCGACTAGCTTGGAAAGACAGTACCGTGCAGTATCGAAGAGCCCTCAATACTGCTTGATCATCCTATTTTTACAACTTAATTGAGGAAAATAAGAACAATCCGAAATGTATTTTTGATACTGTCGCAAAGCTAACTAAAAAGCAGCATTAACCCAAGAGAGGATGACTTTCACTTCAGCAGTAATAAATTCATGAACTTCTTTGAGGAAAAGATCATGATCATTGGAAAGCAAATTATGGACTCCTCTTTAAATCTGCGTATTCCTCCAAAGCTCAGTTGTCCTGAGTCTGCACAACTCTGCCAGGACCTAGGATCAAGAGAGACACTCAAGTGTTTTAGTACTATATATCTTGACACATTGATGAAAATAGTCTTGGCTTCTAAACCTTCAATCTGCATACTGGACCCTATTCAAACTAAACTACTGAAAGAGCTGCTTCCTGTGCTTGGCTCTCCTATGTTGAACATAATAAACGGCTCTCTATCCACCGGATGTGTACCAAGAGAGTAATAAAGCCTCTCTTGGTAAAGCCAAACCTTGGAAATATAAAAAACTATCGCCTATATCGAATCTTCCATTCCTCTCAAAAAAAATTGAAAAAGCTGTTGCGCAGCAACTCACTGCCTTCCTGAAGACAAGCAATGTATACGAAATGCTTCAGTCTGGTTTTAGACCCCATCATAGCACTGAGACTGCACTTGTGAAGGTGGTAAATGACCTTTTAATGGCATCAGACCGAGGCTCTGCATCTGTCCTCGTGCTCCTAGACCTTAGTGCTGCTTTTGATACCATCGGTCACCACATTCTTTTGGAGAGATTGGAAACCCAAATTGGTCTACACGGACAGGTTCTGGCCTGGTTTAGATCTTGTCTGTCGGAAAGATATCAGTTTGTCTCTGTGAATGGTTTGTCCTCTGACAAATCAACTGTAAATGTCGGTGTTCCTCAAGGTTCCGTTTTAGGACCCCTATTGTTTTCACTATATATATTTTGTCATATGTCATTTGGAAACATAATGTTAACTTTCACTGCTATGCGGATGACACACAGCTGTACATTTCAATTAAACGTGGTGAAGCCCCAAAATTGCCCTCGCTGGAAGCCTGTGTTTCAGACGGTTGCAAACGTTATACTTTTAAACTCTGACAAAACAGAGATGCTTGTTTTAGGTCCCAAGAAACAAAGAGATATTCTGTTGAATCTGACAAGTAATATTGATGGTTGTACAGTCGTCTCAAATAAAACTGTGAAGGACCTCTGCGTTACTCTGGACCCTGATCTCTCTTTTGACGAACACATCAAGACTGTTTCAAGGACAGCTTTTTTACAGAAATATTGCACCAAACATCTTAGAATCGTTGCACGACTAAGATCTCCTCTGCATAAACTTAAAAATGTATGACGGATTTCTTGATTTATCTTAAAGTTTCCCCCCTATTCCCGATATAGTGCACTACTTTTGTCCAGTACCCATGGGGCTCTGCTCAAAAGTAGGGCACTACGTTGGCTGCCATTTGGAACAAAGACACTTTTTAGATAGTTGACTGAAGTCCATAACGCAAAACTCATCTAAATCCTTCACTACTTCAACCTCAGGACACCACAGAGATTTATGACTGCATTCATCACCTGGGAATGTAGTATATGTCAGGGAGGGGGAGCTTTCGGTGTCTTTCTGGGCAGTTATTACCCTGTTACTACAAGCCACTGTATGTCGGAGAGAGGGGGAGCTTTTGGTGTCTTTCTGGGCTAGTTATTACCCTGTTACTACAAGCCACTGTATGTCAGAGAGGGGGAGAGAGGGGGAGCTTTCGGTGTCTTTCTGGGCAGTTATTACCCTGTTACTACAAGCCACTGTATGTGGGAGAGAGGGGGAGCTTTCGGTGTCTTTTTGGGATAGTTATTACCCTTTTTACTACATGTCTACAGCACAGATCCAATCACAATATCATAAAGATATTAACTTTCAATAAAATACTTCAGCTGTGCTTCAGATGGTTGCACGTATGGGTCAACGTTATTGTTATTACGGTATTGGTGAAGAACATTTATGACATAACAGTAAATGGATTGTGGTGCTCGGTGGATCACTGCTCCAGTACTTGGTTGAGCAAAGATGCTTTATAGAAAGTTATTTCCTGCTCTTCAATCTTCCCCATTTATCATTGGAAAAAGTGAAGTATAAAAACAAAGGCATTCAACTAACAAACATTTGGATTGAGATCTTGTAGAGTGGTCTTTAAAAAACTGCAAACGGAGCTGTATCAAAGTGCTAATAATGTGTATGATGCTCTGTTTCCCATTTCTGAAGAAGAAAAATGTCACAATTGAATAGTTCAATGAAACATTCCTTTTGATAATCACATCCACAGTGGGTATCATAGTATTCACCCCCCTTGGATCTTTCAAATTTTGTTGCGTTACAAAGAGGGATTGAAATGGATTTAATTGTGATTTGTTTTTGTCATTGATTTAAACAAAATACTCCATAATGTCAAAGTGAAATGAAAATTCTACAAATATTTACAAATGAATACAAATTAAATAACTAAAATATAGTTTCTGCATAAGTGCTCATTCCCTTTGTTTTGACAAGCTTAAATGAGTTCAGGAGTAAAATATGTCTTAACAAATCACATAATAAGTGAGACTCACTCTGTGTGAAATAATAGGGATTGACATGATTATTTAATGACTACCTCTATCTCTGTCCCCCATACATACAACATCTGTCAGGTCTCTCAGTCAAGTATTGAATTTCAAGCACAGATTCAACTGCAAAGACCAGGGAGCTTTTGAAAAAGCCTAAAACATAAGTGATTGGTAGATGGGAAACAATAATAAATCAGACATTGAATCTCTTTAAGAATGGTGAAGTGAATCATTATGCTGTGGATGATGTATTAAACCACCCAGATGCATGAAAGATAGTCGTCCTTCTGAACTGAGCTGCAGGAACGGAAGGAAACTGCTTAGAGATGTCACCATGAGGCCATTTGTGATTTAACAAAAGCTCAAGTTCAACGGCTGTGATGGGAGAAAACGGACGATGGATCAACAACATTATAGTTACTCCACAATAATGACTTAAATGACAGAGTGAAAAGAAGAATACAAATATTCAGAACAAAAAACATCCAAAACATGTATCCTGTATATGTAATAAGGCACAAAAGTTATATTGCAAGAAAACAAGGCAAAAGAATATACTTTTTTGGCCTATAGGCAAAGCCTTATGTTAGAGGCAAATCCAAAATGGTCTCTTCGAAAAAATTCCTTGCACACCACTGGAACATTCTTATGAAAACATTAGTAAATTACCTAATGACTCTTAAGGGAACGTTCTCTAAAGTTGTGGGGACATTTGAAGTTTGCTGGGTAGCCATAACCCCCAACATTTTGACAGAGATTGAAGAATGTATATAAATATAGCACAATCCAGGTGTGCAAAGCTCTTAGAGACTAACCCAAGAAGCATTACAGCTGTAATGGCTGCCAAGAGTGTTTCTAACATGTATTGACATGTATTAACATGTGAATTGAAATCCAAGGGGGTGAATACTTATGATACCTACAGTATAACCAATTATATGTGCTATTACTGGGTCTATAGCCAATGGTGTGTCTGATTACTGATTCTATAACCAATGGTGTGTAAGATGAATGGTCTGTGCCATGATGATGTGTCTGTGAAGGGTGTTTGCAGCCAGTTGGTCAAATGGTGGTGAAACTAATGTCAAATATATGGCCCTCCTAGGTTCACACAATACAGTTCAAATGATGCAGACACTACTCTGTCTCCCTTACTTCCTCTCTCTGTCTCTCAACACAGAATGTAAGAGGAAAAGGGTGCTATGTGGATTTTGTACATTGAAATCGTTTTGAGTGACTTTGACATTCACAGAGGTGAAAGTTTAAAGGATCTGATTGGCCTGTAAACATAATGCCACATAACAAACCCTTTTATCCAAGACAGTTTACATTACAATGAGAGCATACATTTTTAGTACATGTGCGATCCATTATTAAGTGTTTTCCATGTGTTGCTGCTAACTCTGAGCCTTCTCAGTGCTGATGCATTTTAACAACAGTCCCCCCGACCATGGAGACATCACTTGAACCTCCATGTATGTGTCCCAAATGGCGCATTATTCCCTCCCTACATAATGTACTACTGTCATCCCGGGAGCTGATCAAAAGTAGTGCACTAAATAGGGAAAAGGGTGTCATTTGGGACAAACAGAGCATGACCTGTAGAACAGAGGGGCACAGTGCCCCCTACTGGACATGACTGGATGAAGCGTTCTGACAACATTATCCCAACATAAAACTTCAGTCATTTCCAGCCTGTTCCTGCTGCTAATATAATCTTTAGCTGCTGCTAATATAATGATCCGCTATACAGAGCTCATGAGACCTGTCGTGAAAATGATGTCTGTCTGTCTGTCCTTCAACCTTCTTGAGAACTGGGCTGGGTTCCCCAAAAGCATCATATCACTAAGATCATCTTTCGTCCATTTAGTTTCAATGAAATTAAGATGTTCTTAGTGCTAAAATGCATTTGAGAAACTCAGCCCTGGACTATTGGTTGTGGTCCACACCCAGAGTCCAAATATATTTATCTCAATTTAGCTGAAGTATGTACAACCCATAACACTGTCTATCAAAATGTCATAACAGGATTTAAGATTTGAGATGAGGTTTGAGGAAAAAGAGCTTGGCTTGAAAGTCTGACGGTGATCTGATTGTCAGGTTAACAGGGTATGTCTGCTCTCTGAGTAGGGTTATAATAGAGATGAATGGCCATAGGTCAGCCTGATCTGATAAACGTATTCTGCTGGTTTACTGCTAACAGATGTGCCGTAGACATATAGCAAGTAGCCTCCTGCTGCCAGCTAGAAGTGTAGGCTAATCAGGTTAGCTGTGGCCATAGAGTAGACTGTGGCTGAGATGGTCTATAATGTGTATTCCAAATGGCACCCTATTCCCTATGTACTGTAGTGCCCTACTTTTGATCGTGGCCCATAGGGCTCTGGTCAAAAGTAGTACACTATGTAGAGACTAGGGTGCCGTTTAGGACGCAGCCCAGGTTTTGGCTGTGGCTACAGGAGAGGTAGAGGATGCTTGTGGTTGACATGGTCTATAATGTTGTAACGGGTATTTGGATGTGGTTGATGAATTGATCAGGCTGGAAGATGCTGACAACATTCTGGTCAAAAATAGCCTTGGACGCCTTTCAACGAGACGAGATTTGGAAAGATTATTTAGTCAGACTAGATTAGAAACATCCCTCTGACATCATTAATTTATGGACACCAGCCATATGTATTCCATCCCAGACACAGTGCTAACCAGTTCAGATCCCTGGGGATGATGTTGGGTAGTTGTTGTGGAGATTTGTTTTCCATGGAGCCTGATATAAAAGTCAATACATCAGTGAAATGGTTCCACCTGCTGGACTTTAGTTGTCCCTACAACTCCAACTAGCCACTGCCTAGTCTAGGGCTACTGCTCCTCTCCATTAGCCAGGTCAAGCAGACTTATCGCTGCGCTCACGTTTTGTTCCGAGTGCAACAGAATGTGAGCTATTGATAGGTCAAGCTGGTTTCCTTAAGCCTACCTTTCCTGACTCAGTTTAAGGTAAGAAGGAGAGCAGGTCCTGTGAACTGAGCATATGTGAGCAGAGTAGACTAGGCCTACATAGAAAGCTGATCTCAATTTGCTCTCTACCCTTCACCTTGGCCTCCCTAACCCTTAGATATTTGTCATTTAGAAGGGACTGGAATCCGGATAGCTATAAGAAGAGGGTTAGTGTCTAGTTGCCCCTGTATGTTCTAGCCTACATGTTGACATCAGTAACACCATATACATTCATCTACAACACAGAATTTGATATCACTGACCGGAACTGATAACGTAACTAGTACAACATGTACACACGGTTCTTGGTTTCAATGGCTCATTTGTCTAAGTATATCAGTCTAATCTCAAATGGCAATGAAGTAGGTACAGAATCAAGGTGAGTTTTACAATCAAATAGGAAATGACCAACAACCTAAACCTACTAGTTAAAAGGGAAGTGTGTAAACTAGTCACCTGTGAACACCATGTAAACCAGTGTTCTGTACTGTAATCGACTATTCTATCAGTAGTTTTTTGTTGAAGGTGCAGAATGCTGTGTATGGAAGATTGACAGGGGTGTCCTGTACAGATGAGCAATGCCAGTGGAACTTGGGGACACAGCGGAATTTATCTCCAAAAGGTTGAGCGAGATCTGTTGAGTTCTCTAACAGCCCCCCGTCCGCTTCTCCATCTCTACCTCCAACCCCTGCATACCACTCCCACAATGCACTTAAGAGTTTGGCCAATGTTCCAGTGGGAGCCTTCTGCACAAGTGCAATGCTAAACCAAACAGTCCTCAAGATCCAGCAGCAGCCACAAAACTACAGCAGCCTCATAATGAACACGGCATCAACATGCAGTTTTATGACATTCATGTTAAGCTGGAGGAGTGTAAATGTGCCTGCTTGGAGATTTCACTAAAGGATAGAGTGCCTCCTATGCATGGTATGATGCACTTAAAATTCAGATCACTGCTAGCTCAGCAAAGAAGGTTCCTGTGCGCACCTCATCAAATCCTGACCACTTTGTGTGGGAGCATCTCTTCCCCAGGTTCCATGGAAACTAAGCAACCACATATGGCAAGGAAAATGAGCAGGTAGCCAACACATGGATGGAGAGCAGAGGCACAGCAGTGAGTGTCAAGGAGCCATGGCTTTCTGCAAGCCCCGATGGAGTGTTAAACTCTCAAAAACGTATAGAAATCAAATGTCCTGTTCTGAGTAAGAAGTGTGAGTCTCTGGCAAACTCACTGATGTGAAGCTGGTGAATGCGGTTCCCCAGCTGCAACCTAATGGAGCCTGTGGGTACTACATGCAGGTGTAAATGGGCTCCATCCAAGCTGGTTGTTATTGATATGCCTTTTGAGGTGAAGTTCTGTGCTGATGTAATCACTAAACTAAAGGCATTGTATTTCCCACATATGCTGCCAAGGATAGTACATGAGTTCCAGATAGGCAGACTAACTCTGTGCTCCAAATATGTATTTCTATGTGGTATCTAGGCACGGGGCCTAATACTTTGTGTTTTTAAATAGTTCTTATATTTTTTGCCTTGTAAAGCTGTCAGCTTTACTGTATCTAAGCATAACTCTGGGTTGTTGTTTTTTTGTCTTGCACAGTTCTCTTCATATGCACATTGACCTGATTTATATTTGCATAATTCTTCTTGGTGTTTTTTATGTCTTTCTTTGTACACCTCTCTTCATACATGCTTATCTAATGTCTAAGGATAACACCTTATGATTGATGAATATTTTAATCGTACCTTGTATAGCTCTTTTTTCATATGGCACTTCGTGAACTCATCTTGCACTTAGCAAATTACGGAGTTAATAAAAACATTATGAAACTCCACTTTGACCTTTTCTTTGATACTTACCATTTTGAAAAGAAGGATGAGGAGGCATGTCTAAAGTATTCAAAGGTGTTTTCAGTTTGATTCTGGGTTTGGTTTTCAAGGGCACAAATTAAGAAAAATTGTGTCACTTGACAAACATTTGTCTTCCCTCTTGGTCTGTTAGTGACATTTGTGATGAAGAAAATGTATTTGAAATAGATTTAAAAAGGCATTATAGCAGCACCTAGTGGATGCCTGTAATTATCAGGAACTGGCAAAATTACAGTAGATTTCAAATATAGGAACAAATAATTCAGATTAAACTAATATATATATATATATATATATATATATATATATATATATACAGTGCCTTGCGAAAGTATTCGGCCCCTTGAACTTTGTGACCTTTTGCCACATTTCAGGCTTCAAACATAAAGATATAAAACTGTATTTTTTTGTGAAGAATCAACAACAAGTGGGACACAATCATGAAGTGGAACGACATTTATTGGATATTTCAAACTTTTTTAACAAATCAAAAACTAAAAAATTGGGCGTGCAAAATTATTCAGCCCCTTTACTTTCAGTGCAGCAAACTCTCTCCAGAAGTTCAGTGAGGATCTCTGAATGATCCAATGTTGACCTAAATGACTAATGATGATAAATACAATCCACCTGTGTGTAATCAAGTCTCCGTATAAATGCACCTGCACTGTGATAGTCTCAGAGGTCCGTTAAAAGCGCAGAGAGCATCATGAAGAACAAGGAACACACCAGGCAGGTCCGAGATACTGTTGTGAAGAAGTTTAAAGCCGGATTTGGATACAAAAAGATTTCCCAAGGAGCACTGTGCAAGCGATAATATTGAAATGGAAGGAGTATCAGACCACTGCAAATCTACCAAGACCTGGCCGTCCCTCTAAACTTTCAGCTCATACAAGGAGAAGACTGATCAGAGATGCAGCCAAGAGGCCCATAATCACTCTGGATGAACTGCAGAGATCTACAGCTGAGGTGGGAGACTCTGTCCATAGGACAACAATCAGTCGTATATTGCACAAATCTGGCCTTTATGGAAGAGTGGCAAGAAGAAAGCCATTTCTTAAAGATATCCATAAAAAGTGTTGTTTAATGTTTGCCACAAGCCACCTGGGAGACACACCAAACATGTGGAAGGTGCTCTGGCCAGATGAAACCAAAATTGAACTTTTTGGCAATAATGCAAAACGTTATGTTTGGCGTAAAAGCAACACAGTCCATCACCCTGAACACACCATCCCCACTGTCAAACATGGTGGTGGCAGCATCATTGTTTGGGCCTGCTTTTCTTCAGCAGGGACAGGGAAGATGGTTAAAATTGATGGGAAGATGGATGGAGCCAAATACAGGACCATTCTGGAAGAAAACCTGATGGAGTCTGCAAAAGACCTGAGACTGGGACGGAGATTTGTCTTCCAACAAGACAATGATCCAAAACATAAAGCCAAATCTACAATGGAATGGTTCAAAAATAAACATATCCAGGTGTTAGAATGGCCAAGTCAAAGTCCAGACCTGAAAACTGCTGTTCACAAATGCTCTCCATCCAACCTCACTGAGCTCGAGCTGTTTTGCAAGGAGGAATGGGAAAAAATTTCAGTCTCTTGATGTGCAAAACTGATAGAGACATACCCCAAGCGACTTACAGCTGTAATCGCAGCAAAAGGTGGCGCTACAAAGTATTAACTTAAGGGGGCTGAATAATTTAGCACGCCCAATTTTTCAGTTTTTGATTTGTTAAAAAAAGTTTGAAATATCCAATAAATGTCGTTCCACTTCATGATTGTGTCCCACTTGTTGTTGATTCTTCATAAAACTATTTTTTTGTATCTTTATGTTTGAAGCCTGAAATGTGGCAAAAGGTCGCAAAGTTCAAGGGGGCCGAATACTTTCGCAAGGCACTGTATATATATATACACATACATACATAGTATCTCAGGTGGATGAAATGATAGTGTTTAAAGTTACATTTCAAATGTATTAACATTCTCACTGCTCATTCTGCATCCTCATGGATGATCTCACCCTGCATGTTAACAAGGGCTGCACAGATTCTAAGGACTTTGTCCATTTTGTGTGTCAGGTTGATGGGAACAGTCTGGAAGAGGATTTGAACACCTTGATTCTGATAACTCTCTAACATGTATAGCATGTGCAATCATGTATATGCACATTAACTATCCTTCTTGTGCTTGCGACATCCTCGTCAGACAGCTGGCCTCCTTTCTGGGTGAAGGCTGGTATGGCAAGGTTTACCTTCCTCTCATACAGCAGATCTCGGATGGTGAAGCCCGTCAGCCATAACTTCATCGCCAGGCCTAAGGTATTCCAGGAAGCCAGAGTTTTGGGTGATGAACTTGTCACTGCATCTGCCTCTATATGCAGGAGAAATGAACATAAGGAGTCCACATAGAGCAATGGCAACCAAATACTTGAGAGTATTGCTGGAATAATAGTGGCTGTATGACTTCCATCTGGAATCGAGATTTTGTGCTTTCTGAAGAATGGTCTCAGAGCAGTGGATGATGCAAGTGGTGTTGGATAACTTCTCTTTGAAGCACTGAGGCAGCGTCTTCTGGATTGTCTAACCTTGGCTGCCGTGGAATGTAGATCCTCATGAGCTCCTCCATTGTGTCAATCCAGTAGGAAAGGATTCTGCTCACTACTCCCTGGGACACAGCAAAGTGTTCAGCAAGATCACTGTGGAGTAGATTCAGCTTCATCAAGGTTATCAGTATTTGATCAGTGATATGCATTTTGAAGTTAGCCATGTAGAATTTATGCAGAAATGCTACATGGTTAAAGAAAACACTTAGAGGAAGGCCAGTATACAACACTGAGCTAGTGTCATTCTTCAGGATGGTGTGGGTCAATGACTCTGCACCACCACATTGGGTTTGTTTGTGGCAGATGGGCTTGTTGACTGGTTCTCTATGACACATTGCTGTGATCAGTCAGTGCTGAAACATCCCATTGAGTATCAGAATATTTATGCTGCAGTGCCATTGGCACACTCAGATCAGACTCCACATCACAATTGTCTTCATCTGTCAAACAAACATAAGAGACCACAAGTTTAACAAAGTAAAATACACAAACAGCCTACTGGTTATGGTTAAAAGAAAGAAAACAATTTGAACATTTATTCATTTAGCTAGCTAGACATTTCATGAGCATCACCAGTGGCATGCCAGCAATGATGGGGATAATTATTGCATTGGTGAGACATTGTTAGTTATCCAACAACTTCTGTCTGACAATGTAGGGGATGAGCTAATTAGCTAGCAACAACATCATATGGGCTGCCCCCAAGCTAAGTAAGTAAGCTAGGCATCAGTTAGCTAGCTACAGTATGTTAGGACTTAGGAATGGCTACCTACTTACTACTAACAGTTAGCTAACGTCTGCCTGATTCAGGATACCCTATATGTGACGATAGCTAGCGAGTAAAGTTAGCAGCTAGCTAACAGCTACTGTACATGTATGTGTTAATGTACTGATGAGATGTCGCCTTCTGATCTGTACTGGAGCATCATAGCCCAGCCACTTCTCAGTGAAAGGATGCTCTTCAGTCGGCCTCTTGTCCACGAAGTGATAGGAACACACATAGGGTCGGTTTGGAGTTTTCTTTTTTTAAATGTTTATGTTTAGAGGTTTCTTCAAGTGCAATGCGCTGAGGCAAATCCGAAGAGTTTCCTGGGCCTTAGGAGGCGGGTGAAAATCAAAAGGCGCCTCACAACTGCACTACCCTCTCAAAAATTGTTCGGCGGTCAAAACACTCCTGTTCCATGAACAGCTTCCGTTTCTGCCAGTTATTGTGGCATCCCCTTACCGATCATAAAATGCCTGTTTTTCGTCCATATTTGGGAAGTTGTAAATAGCGACAGTGAGATATGTAACTAGCTAACTGTTGCCCGGAAGTGCTTAACCGGAAGTCAATCACACAAAAAACGTAAACAGACCCCGCCCATATTTCCGTAGAAAATAAGGTGAATAGACTGTACTCTACATGACTCGTACACCAACTAGCAAAGTAAATGTTTAGTAATCGTACAGGCCTAGATAATGAACCACAAGAACATTCTTGATGTCTGAAACTTGCGTCCCTGGGGGAATACCTGGTCACAGAGCCCCCTCCTTCGTCTACCCATGATACGATACTTGGCGCGTTGAATTCTGGGCTCCTTTCTGTCCTCCCAAATCCGTTCATTCTCATCCTACTCCCCGGCTGGAAAAATGGCTGCTTCAGCGGCAGCGCAGGGCTCAAACCCCGGTCTCTGCCCCAGTTTCGCAGTGGTCTGCTCGTTCCTGGAGCGCTACGGACAAGCCCTGGACCTACCCGAACTCACCTTTCCGCAGATGGAGAGGTATCTCCGGGACACATCGACAGGTGGGAAGGGAGAGGAAGAGGGTCTCAGCATCATCATCACTGACTTTCTAGCTAACTGGGTGGTCAGGGGGGAACAAGTACAGCTAGCTGGCTTAGGGGAGTTTCCACACACTGTGACATGTGCCTCGGTATAACTGGCTAATGTTACTGATTGATGTAACTAGATAGCTAGATGTATCGTTACTTAGCTATTTGTTAAGAAACTAGCCAGCCATTCCTGCTTGAATGACCAAAGTAACTAGTTAGCTACCTTAATTTCGTTAGCTAGCGGACGTTAGCTATTAGGTGTACTTTTCCATCATGCTTGCCTGCCCATACTAGTGCAATAAAAGTATACAACTCAGCCCCAGGTGTGTATGAGTAAATACTATTTGAATACAATCGGTGTCGTAAACAGTTGTCTAAATAGTCCGATAAAAACACTACTTGGCAGACTGTCCATTTCGCGCAGGCGCAATGCGTGATGTGTAGTCGAGCAACTTCATGCTAAACCAAGCTAACGTTCGTCAACACATCAGTGGCTATTAATTCATTCAAATAAAATTCCGCTGATTTCAAATTACTCAGGCTTTACATTTGTCACAGTTTATAATTATTTAAATCCTCCTTTGAGACAATGTTAGCTACTGGGGCTTTCTTGTCACGATTTAGCTAGCTAGTTATCTGGCTAGCTGTGTGTGGCGTACCTAGGCTAGTATGTACTAACGTTTTAGTATCTGTAGGAAAGATGTTGTTACAAGTTAGTTAACTGTCTGTAGATAACCGTGATAACGTTGTTTGCTCTTTCCACATTTCCTTCATTGTTCACCAAACACATCGTCGTGTTTTTTTATTAATGCAAAAAATGACAATGAATCACAGTTGTTGATCTTACCTCCACGCCTGCCACTGTTAGCTAGATATTTGAGGATACTTCTAAGAAAGTGTGAATCAATGTGAATTGCACAGACAGTCAGAATACCAGAAGGAGAATGTTGAGTTTTTAAAAATCCACAGCACAATGGGTGTTGTAATAAGTGTTTAGTGTTATACTAGCTGGTGTTATGACAGTGTACTTAGTTTTATATCAAACTTATGTATTAACTCATGTATTATTTCTCTCTGTGTGTATCTCTCTCAGTTCCCAAGCCACTAGTGGAGCTGCATGTCAAGCTGCTAAGGAAGCTTGGCAAGTCTGTGTCTGCAGACAAGTGGGAGAGGTACCTGGCTAAGGTAAGCTGTGCTTGGTGTGTGCTTAGTGTGTACACCTGTAATGACTGTATATTTGTCATCCAGGTATGCCAGGACATCAACAGTAGCTGGGCCTGGGAGCTGGAACACAAGGGCTACCAGGACATGAGCATGGAGTGCAAAACCAGCATCCTCAAAGTAAGACACACACACACACCGTGTGCAGACTATCACACTAATATACCAGACTACCTCTTTACCTCCTCTGTGATATCTACTGTTATGTATGAACAGTATATTGATCATATACAGTGCCTTCAGAAAGTATTTATACCCCTTGACTTTATACACGTTGTTGTGTTACAGCCTAAATTTAAAATTTAAGACTTTGTGTCACCGATTTACACAATACCCTATAATGTCAAAGTGGATTAATCTTTTTATAAAACATTAATAAATAAAACATTTCAAGCTTAAATATCTTGAGTCAGTAAGTATTCAACCCCTTTGTTAACAAGTCAGATATTAAGTTGCATGGACTAACTCTGTGTGTAATAATAGTCATTCAAAAATCGTGTTAAACACTATCATCTCTGAACCCCACAAATAAAATGATCTGTAACGTCCCTCAGTCGAGCAGTGAATTTCAAACACAGACTCAACGATGAAAACTGCAAAGAAGGGCACCTATTGGTAGATGGATACATATATCTTTTTTAAAGCAGACACTGAATATCCATTTGAGCATGGTGAAGCTATTAATTACAATTTGGATGGTGTATCAGTACACCCGGTTACTACAAAAATTGACGGAGAGGAAGGAAATCGCGCAGGGATTTCACCATGAGGCCAATGGTGATTTTAAACCACTTACAGAGATAGCTGTGATAGGAGAAAGCTGAGGATAGATCAACAACATTGTAGTTACTCCACAGTACAAACCTAAATGACATAGTGAAAAGGATGCCTGTACAGGAATACAAAGCACTATGTTTGGGGTAAATCCAACACATCACTGTACCACTCTTCATATTTTCAACCATGGTGGTGGCTGCATCATCTTATGGTTATGCTTGTCATCGGCAAGGACTAGGGAGCTTTTTAGGATAAAAAGAAAAGGAATAGAGCTAAGCATAGGCAAAGTCCTAGAGAAAAACCTGGTTCAGTCTGCTTTCCAACAGACACTGGGCGACAAATTCACCTTTCAGCAGGACAATAACCTAAACACAAGGACAATTATACACTGGAGTTACTTTTTATTTTATTTATTTTTATTTAACCTTTATTTAACTAGGCAAGTCAGTTAAGAACAAATTCTTATTTACCTTTTACCAAAAGGCAAAAGGCCTCCTGCGGGGACAGGGGCCTGGGATTTAAAAATGAAATACAATATAAATATAGTACAAAACATACATCACATAAAGAGAGTCCTAAGACAACAACATAAGGCAGCAACACATGACCTCACAGCATGGTAGTAACACAACATGGCAACAACATGGTAGCAGCATAAAAACATGGCACAAACATTATTGGGAAAAGTCAAGAGCACGAAGGTCAAGAAGGTAGAGACAACAATACATCATACCACACAACCACATCTGTTAAGAGTGTCCATGGTTGAGTCTTTGAATTAGGAGATTGAGATAAAACTGTCCAGTTTGAGTGTTTGTTGCTGCTCGTTCCAGTCGCTAGCTGCGGCGAACTGAAAAGAGGAGTGACCCAGGGATGTGTGTGCTTTGGGGACCTTTAACAGAATGTGACTGGCAGAACAGGTGTTGTATGTGGAGGATGAGGGCTGCAGTAGATATCTCAGATATGGAGGAGTGAGGCCTAAGAGGGTTTTATAAATAAGCATCAACCAGTGGGTCTTGCGACGGGTATACAGAGATGACCAGTTTACAGAGGGGAGTTTAGAGTGCTGTGATGTGTCCTATAAGGAGCATTGGTGGCAAATCTGATGGACGAATGGTGAAGAACATCTAGCCGCTCCAGAGCACCCTTACCTGCTGATCTATAAATTATGTCTCCGTAATCTAGCATGGGTAGGATGGTCATCTGAATCAGGGTTAGTTTGGCAGCTGGGGTGAAAGATGAGCGATTACGGAAACCAAGTCTAGATTTAACTTTAGCCTGCAGCTTTGATATGTGCTGAGAGAAGGATAGTGTACTGTCTAGCCATACCCCCAAGTACTTGTATGTGGTGACTATCTCAAGCTCTAAACCCTCAGAGGTAGTAATAACACCTGTGGGAAGAGGGGCATTCTTCTTACCAAACCACATGTCCTTTGTTTTGGAGGTGTTCAGAACAAGGTTAAGGGTAGAGAAAGCTTGTTGGACACTAAGAAAGCTTTGTTGTAGAGCATTTAACACAAAATCCGGGGAGGTGTCAGCTGAGTATAAGACTGTATCACGTGCATATAAATGGATGAGAGAGCTTCCTACTGCCTGGGCTATGTTGTTGATGTAAATTGAGAAGATAGTGGGGCCTAGGATTGAGCCTTGGGGTACTCTCTTGGTGACAGGCAGTGGCTGAGGCAGCAGATGTTCTGACTTTATACACTGCACTCTTTGAGAGAGGTAGTTAGCAAACCAGGCCAAAGACCCCTCAGACACCAATACTCCTTAGTCGGCCCACTAGAATGAAATGGTCTACCGTATCAAAAGCTTTGGCCAAGTCAATAAAAATAGCAGCACATTATTGCTTAGAATCAAGGACAATGGTGGCGTCATTGAGGACCTTTTAAGGTTGCAGTGACACATCCATAACCTGGGTGGAAACCAGATTGCATACCCGAGAGAATACTATAGACATCAAGAAAGCCAGTCAGTTGATTATTGACAAGTTTTTACAACACTTTTGATAAACAGGGCAAAATAGAAATAGGCCTATAACAGCTAGGATCAGCTTGATCTCCCCCTTTAAATAAAGGACAAACTGTGGCAGCCTTCCAAGCATTGGCAACCTCCCCAGGAAGGAGAGAGAGGCTTGGCGGTGATAGGGGCAGCAGCCTTAAAGAAGAAAGGGTGTCAACCATCTGACCCAGATGTTTTTTGGGGTCAAGTTTAAGGAGCTCCTTTAGCACCTTGGACTCGGTGACTGCCTGCAAGGAGTAACTTTGTAGCGGGCCAGGGGAAAAATGGAGAAGCTTCGGGGATAGTCGCATTAGAAGGGGTGGGAGATGAGAAAATGTTGGACAGGCAAGGAGGCATGGCTGAGTCAAATACTTACCAAGACGACATTGAATGTTCCTGAGTGGCCGAGAGACAGTTTCGACTTAAATTGTATTAAACATATATGACAAGACTTGAAAATGGCTGTCTAGCAATGATCACCAACCAACTTGACAGGGCTTGAAGAATAAAAAAAATAGTAAAGGGCAAATATTGTACAATCGAGGTTTGCAAAGCTCTTAGAGACTTACCCAGAAAGACTCTGTCTGACCCTAACCCCCCCCGTCTCTCTCTAACCCCCGACCCCAGTACCTGTGTGAGATCCAGTTTGATGACAACCTGAAGTTCAAGACGTTGGTGAACGAGGAGGAGGCGGAGGCGATGAGGCTGCAGCCGTTGGGCAGAGACAGACAGGGCCTGATGTACTGGCTGCAGACTGACGCCCAACACAACATCCGACTGTACACAGAGGAACAGGACGACTGGGACGGATCCACCTGGAGCTGTATCGTCAGGTAATGATGCATGGATGGATGTATGGAAAGATAGATGAGAGATATTTGATGTAATCCTAGTCGGAGCATCTGAGAAGCGAGAAAGGGTGTATGTACAGTGCTGTGAAAAAGTATTTGCCCCCTACTTTTGCATATTGTTGATTCTGAATGTTATTAGATCTTCAACCTAAACCTAATAATAGATAAAAGGGAACCTGAGTGAACAAATAACACAACAATGACATATTTATTTCATAAACAAAGTTATGAAACACCCAATGCCCCCGTGTGAAAAAGTAATTTCCCCCTTACACTCAATAACTGGATGGCCTAACATTCTCCTGTAGAATTCTCTGATAATAGAAGGAACCATGAACTCTGCTCTGTATCGGATAATTCTACAGGAGAATGTCAGGCCATCCGTCTGTGAGCTGAAGCGCAGCTGGGTCATGCAGCATGACAATGATCCAAAACACACAATCAAGTCTACATGAAAATGGTTAAAAAGCAACACATTCAAAGTCCAGACCTAATCCCAATTGAGATGTTGTGGCAGGACTTGAAACGAGCAGTTCATGCTTCAAAACCAACAAATGTTGCTGAGTTAAAGCAGTTCTGCATACAAGAGTGGGCCAAAATTCCTCCACAGCGATGTGGGAGACTGATGAACAACTACAGGAAGCATTTGGTTGCAGTCATTACAGCTGAAGGTGGCACAACCAGTTGTTGAGTGCAACTACTTTGTTAATTAAATAAATTAAGTATAAATTTTTGGGGTTATTAGTAAACTCAGGTTCCCTTTATCTAATATTAGGTTTTGGTTGAAGATCTGATAACATTCAGTATCAAAAATATGCAAAAATTGAGAATATCAGAAAGGGGCAAATGCTTTTTTATGGCACCGTATGTTCAGAATGTTCTGTTTGTCCTCAGAACCCGGAATGACTTAGCCGATGCTTTGGACCTCCTGAAGACCCAGCTGGATCCAGAACACAAGGAGAAAGAGGAAGGAGAGACAGAGAAAGAGATGGACAGAGAGAAGGGAGGATCCAACTGTGCCACACCTGTGGAGAGGGGGAGAAGAGGCCAGGAGGAGGGTAAGGGTTCTTTTGTTACCTGTAATATGATGGTGTAGTTAGTAGTAACATGTGGTCACTACTGCTCTATTATAATTGTGTTATTATGAATGAATGTTGGAACCAGAGTTGCAATATAACATGTCAACATGTGTGGTGATTTTTCAAGGTGAAGCTGGAGGAGAGGTAAAGGTGGAGGAAGGGGAAGTGGCAAGACAGGTGAGGAAGGCTGAGGAAGACGAGAAGAAGAGTAAAGAGAGAGGGAAGAACGAGGAAGATGAGGAAAAGCGAGAGAAGAGTAGATCATCTTCCTACCCAGAGTCCACTAGTACGGATGTCAACATGGCGTCTTTAGCAGAGAAGGAAACCCCAACCAAGCTTGCACCGGTAGTCTCAGTGAAGGAGGAAAACATTGCAGTTGAGATGAAGGAAGAAAGGGAGAAGGAAAAACAAGGTGAGAAAGAAGAGGGAGAGAAACAGAGCGGGAGGAAGGAGGAGAGGTCAGAAGTGATTGACAACAGAGTGAGCACCATCACCGCACTGGTCAAAGAGGAACCCCAAACGCTTAGCAACTCCCCTAGCAATGCTGTCTCTGTCGTCATGGTGCCTATCTCGGCAACGATGAAACAGGAAGTTCCTCCTGTGAAGGAGGAAGCGGAGAGGGCGCTGAGGACCGATCAGCAGGCCAAGATACCACTGAAGAAGAGAGAGCTCTTTGGCGCCAACCGTCACCATAGCAACACACATCACAACAACAACAATGACATGCACAGCAACCATCACAACAACAACAGCCATAGCAGCAGTACTAGCAGTAGCATCATCGTCCGTAACCCTTCAGTAACACATACCAAGGAGGAGCAGCTGGGGAGGCAGTCAACTCCTGATGGGGGCCTGGCAGTCACACCGCCAGAGGAGCTGACCAATGGGGGGGCTCCCCTAAACGGGCTTGGGGGGCTCATAGGGGGTATATGTCATGTGGGGGTCATCTGCGGGCCGGCGTCGCAGCAACAAGATGGCGGATCGGTCTGTACGGAGAGAACCAGACTAGGGTCAGAGGAGGGGGAGGAGAGGGCCAGAGCTCCAGACAAGGAGAGGAGCAGGCAGTCAGTCCTGGTGAGGAAGAGTCCTGGCTGGGGAGAGACTGGAGCCCCATCACCCCTGGAGCCTAGAGGACAGGAGAGACAGGCAGGAGGAGAGGAGAGGGAAGGAGAGAGAGCGAGGGAGAGGTTAGGAGAGGATGGAAGAGAGAAAGCGAGGGAGAATTTACATGGAGACCAGTCTGGAGAGAGGGATGACAACCCAAAAGAGAAAAAGACTAACCTCCATGTGGAGAAAAGCGAGGGATGCCATGGAACAGAGGAAGAGGAGAAGAAGAGTACCTCAGGAGAGAAGGAGCAGGAGTCAGAGAGAAGCCAGACTGTAGAAGGACAGGTGGACCAGGGAGAGGCCCTCAACACAGACACACCAGCCCATTCTGGGGTGAAAGGTGCTGGGCATGGAGCAACAGACCGGACGGGTCCCCTGGAAGCCTCCTCTGAGCTGCAGAAAGAAGGGATCAGGCTGAAGATAAAGATCCCTCCCAACCAGAGGAGAGAGAACGTGCGAGAGCAGAAGGGGGAGGAGCAGGGAGATGGGAGGTCTCTGCGGAGATCGGCTCGGATCTGCAGGTAAGGTCCATGATAGAATCTCTTCCCATTTCTTTCATCACAATAACTGAGGTGACAATTTATCATGTAGAGCTGAATAATAGATACAAAATTCTGATTTATTATCATGCTCTCACTCATCCCTGCCGTGCTGGCTGGCTCATAGGGCAGCAACAAAGGCTTTCCACTTCTTCTGACTGTCTTTGGCCATCTTCTCCAACTGTGCCCCAGTTCTGCTGGTATTGTTGGAGCTGTCTCCATTGTGCTGTAATTTGATATTTTACTGATCAACCCTACCTACAGACCCAGCCCAAACAAGGTGGAGAGGCAAGACGCACCCCCAGGGGTGAGGGAGGAAGAAGAAGAGAAGACTGCTCAATGGCAAAAGAAGAGAGAAAACCCTGAGGGACAAAGCAGGACTGTAAAGGTAACTACTTTGTTTTAAAAGTTAATTTACTCATAAGTGATCTAGGAATAAGGCTTTGTATGAATGTGAAAATGATCATAGCCAAGAAAATGTTGGTTATCAAGGTGATTGATTATAAATGTGTGTTTAATGTGTGTGTGTGTCTACAGAGCAGACGAAGACATCGAGGCGCCCGCTGGTCAAATACTCGAGCGAAGCGATGCAAACCGAATGAGGGAGGGGAGGAGGAGAGGGAGGAGGGGAGAGGGGGAAGTGGTTGTGACTCAGATGACTCTAGCCAATCAGAGGAGACGCCTAATGAAGATCCCTGCAGCCACTGTGGACTCCCAAACCACCCCGAACTGGTGAGAAGTGTGTGTGTTTGGAGTACATTGTGTTTTTTGTTTCTTTACATCTTGGTATCTGTATTACTTATGAAATATTGTTCTTTACTGTGAAGCCAGAAACGGCGTGTGTTTAAACTGTTTCCCTTCTGCAGAGCACTATCTATTCTTGATTTCATGAGTTTATTTACACCAAACACCTGAATGTGTGCACAACCTGTGTGTTTCTCTGCTGCAGATCCTGCTGTGTGATTCATGTGATAGTGGTTACCACACCGCCTGTCTCAGACCCCCTCTCATGGTCATACCTGAGGGAGAATGGTTCTGCCCGCCCTGCCAACACGTAAGTGAGAGAGAGAGCGAGAGAGTGTGCGCGTGCATGCATGTATTAACACTGTCCCTGGTCTCTGTAGAAGCTGCTGTGTGACAGACTAGAGGAGCAGCTGCAGAATTTGGATTGCGCTATGAAGAAAAGGGACAGAGCTGAGAGGAGGTCACACATATACACACACTCAATCTCACACGGTCTCACTCAAACACTGTCACACACACACTGAAATGGTTGTGTAATTATTGTTTTTTTCTCTGTAGGAGGGAGCGTCTGGTGTATGTGGGAATCAGTGTGGAGAACATCATTCCTGTAAGTACACACACAATTAGGAAAGGCCAAATGTGCATAAAATAAATGATCATAATCTGAATTTGTGTGTTGTGTTTCTAGCAGGAAGGGGAGGAAGAGGAGAAACAGGCAAAAAAGAAAGATGCAAAAAATACCAAAAATCTGGGAAGGAGGTCTACCAGAACCAGGAAGTGTATCAGCTACAGGTGTGTGTTTGTGTGTGTGTTTGTGTGTGTGTGTGTGTAAATAAATTAAAGCCACTAAATAAAATTGTTACCTGCCAAATTGACCGGGAGGGAAAAAAAAGTGGAATTCATGGGTTACGCAACCAATGCATATGGATCTGGTCAATTTCTCAAATGGCCAGTAAATTAAAATCTTCCCTGTCACGTTGTCCCAATGACAGTATAAATGAATGGTAAAAATATAATTTATATTGCTGCTCTTGGTTTTCACAAGATTGGAGCATGGTGTATGTAGCTTGTTGATGATACAGCCCGGGATCAAACCAGTGTCTGTAGTGACGCATCTAGCACTGAGATGCAGTGCCTTAGACTGCTGCACCACTCGGGATATGGAATTAAAATGTTGAAGGATAGGCTACCAAGACCAAGAGGTAGGCTGCTACTTAATATTCCGAATGTAATTGTTGTTATTTGTAGGATGAGAGCACATGCACTGCAGCCTCAGTTAGCCTAGCTAGCTAACGTTAGCTAGCTTAACTAGCTTCTTACAGGTTTGATGCAGTCAAGACAGGTACTAGGTAATCGTATTCGATGATAAATAACCTAGCTATGGCAGCTATATATGGCAAAGTTAAAGGGGATACCTAGTCAGTTGCACAACTGAATGCATTCAACCAAAATGTGTCTTCTGCATTTCTCCCAACCCCTATGAATCAGAGAGGTGCGGGGTGCTACCTTAATCAACGTCATCAGCGCCTGGGGAGCAGTTGCTGTTACTGGTTAACTGCCTTGCACAAGGGCAGAATGAAAGATTTTTCCATCTTGCCCACTCGGGGATTCGAACTATCGAGCTTTCGGTTACTGGCCCAACGCTCTTAACCACTTGGCTACCCGCCGCCCATAGTCTACTATAGCGCGTGTCGGCTTGGTTGGTTGCTCTTTCCCTCCCTTCTCCCTGTGTCACTCACAGTATTGCCTCTCCCGTGTCTGCTAGAGCGGCACCTTTTCCCGTCCTCTCAAGCTTTATCAGCTCAGGGTTAATAAAGTCGCTTAAAAAAAAGACTTTTCTGCTGCTTCCCTCACTCTGATCAGACCGGGTCTGGATCCAACCAGGTATATACGGAACGGGTCTAGTTGTCCTCGGGCCTGAACAGAACGGGTTTTTATTTTTCAACATTTTATTTATGCATATTGGGACCCGTCAAGAAATCTAGTGTGAGCTACTCCAGGAAGTGATGTTGGAGGCTAGCTCAGTGCTGCACCCTCTCATTGAGTAACTCAAGATGAAGGCCGTCCGGGGTACTGCAGGCTGCAATTAGCAACTAAATTATTCTTCTAACTTCTTCTATGCACGATTTTAAAACATCTGGTGTATTAGAAGCAATTATTGGTACCATGATTGTCTTCCAAAAAAAATGTGTATGAAGATTGCCATTATTCCATTCAGTATTATGGGGGATCCTGTTTTCTACTAACAATGCGTGCAGTACCGCGGTCGGCCTTGAATTCCTGTGGCTTCCCCCTGCGTTGTCCGGCTCCACATGTTCCTAACGTAAACCCTGGTGTGTGTGTTCCAGGTTTGATGACTTTGATGACGCCATTGATGAAGCGATAGAGGAAGACGTCAGAGATGCTGATGGAGGAGGTGAGAAATATAGAGGAGAGAGAAAGGGAATGAATGTGTACACTGAGGACTGAATGGCTCTCAAATGGCACCGTATTCCCTATGTCAGGGATCATCCACTAGATTCAGCCATGGGCTGATTTTTCTTTTTTTTTCTTGAGCGGATGGTCGGGGGGGGGGGGGGGGGGGGGGGGGCGGCATCATTTAAAAACTTGCTTGCATTTGTATAAATTAATGTGTCTCTATTATGCGTGGGAAAATATTATTATTTATTTTTTGGGGCAAAGGAATCTTGGGGGAACAAATAAAATCACCCATGGGGATGCCAGTTGGGGAGGGGAACCCTGCCCTATATAGTTGCACTACTTTTGACCAGAGCTCTAAGGGTCCTGGTCAATAGTAGTGCACTATGTAGGGAATATGATGCAATCAAGAGGGTTTAGATTAGAGGTCGACCAATTTTATAATTTTTCAACGTCGATACAGATTATTGGAGGACCAAAAAAAGCTGATACCGATTAATTGGCTGATTTTTATTTATTTATTTGTAATAATGACAATTACAACAATACTGAATGAACACTTATTTTAACTTAATATAATACATCAATAAAATCAATTTAGCCTCAAATAAATAATGAAACATGTTCAATTTGGTTTAAATAATGCAAAAACAAAGTGTTGGAGAAGAAAGTAAAAGTGCAATATGTTCCATGTAAGAAAGCTAACGTTTAAATTCCTTGCTCAGAACATGAGAACATATGAAAGCTGGTGGTTCCTTTTAACATGAGTCTTCAATATTCCCAGGTAATAAGTTTTAGGTTGTAGTTATTATAGGAATTATAGGACTATTTCTCTCTATACCATTTGGATTTCATATACCTTTGACTATTGGATGTTCTTATAGGCACTTTAGTATTGCCAGTGTAACAGTATAGCTTCCGTCCATCTCCTCGCCCCTACCTGGGCTCGAACCAGGAACACATCGACAACAGCCACCCTCGAAGCAGCGTTACCCATGCAGAGCAAGGGGAATAACTACTCCAAGTCTCAGAGCGAGTGACGTTTGAAACGCTATTAGCGCGCACCCCGCTAACTAGCTAGTCATTTCACATCGGTTACACCAGCCTAATCTCGGGAGATGATAGGCTTGAAGTCGTCATAAACAGCTCAATACTTGAAGCACAACGAAGAGCTGCTGGCAAAATGCACGAAAGTGCTGTTCAATGAATGCTTACGAGCCTGCTGGTGCCTACCATCGCTCAGTCAGACTGCTCTATCAAATCATAGACTTAATTATAACATAATAACACACAAATACGAGCCTTAGGTCATTAATATAGTCGAATCTGGAAACTGGCATCTCGAAAACAAGACGTTTATTCTTTCAGTGAAATAGGGAACCGTTCCGTATTTTATCTAACGGGTGGCATCCATTAGTCTAAATATTCCTGTTACATTGCACAACCTTCAATGTTATGTCATAATTACGTAAAATTCTGGCAAATTAGGCGGCCCAAACTGTTGCATATACCCTGCCACAATTTCACCTGGGTAATATTGCCTGCTAACCTGGATTTATTTGAACTAAATATGCAGGTTTAAAAATATATACTTCTGTGTATTGATTTTAAGAAAGGCATTGATGTTTATGGTTAGGTACACATTGGAGCAAGGACAGTCCTTTTTCGCGAATACGCACCGCATCGATTATATGCAACGCAGGACACGCTACATAAACTAGTAATATCATCAACCATGTGTAGTTAACTTGTGATTTATGATTGATTGTTTTTTATAAGAGCATTAAACTTATATCTAGCAACTTACCTTGGAATACTGCATTCGCGTAACAGGCAGGCTCCTCGTGGAGTGCAATGAGAGAGGCAGGTCGTTAGAACGTTGGACTAGTAACTGAAAGGTTGCAAGATTGAATCCCCGAGCTGACAAGGTAAAAATCTGTTGTTCTGCCCCTGAACAAGGCAGTTAACCCACCGTTCCTAGGCTGTCATTGAAAATAAGAATGTGTTCTTAACTGACTTGCCTAGTTAAATAAAGATTAAATAAAGGTAAAAAAATTCAAATTGCCCAAATCGGTGTCCAAAAAAACAGATTTCCGATTATGAAAACTTGAAATCGGCAATTCCGATTAATCGGGCGACCTATAGTTTAAATGACAGAATAGTGGCCTGCCTGTGTTCCTGTTGTTGTGTGTAACTCTGTGGTCCTGTGTGTAGGAGTGGGGCGGGATAAGGACATGGCCACCATATCGGAGGAGGGGAAGGAGAAACGAGGACCAACCACAGCTCAGGCCCCTCCCACCAGGAGCAGGAAGAGGCGGAGACTTAACGACCTAGAGAGCGACAGCACGGCTGCAGAGAGTGAGGAGGAGTTTCAGCTCAGCGCCAGGTGCGTTTGTCCCTGACTGGCCTTAAGTCAGTCCTAGTAATTCCGTGGATATGTGTGTGTGTGGGTGCTACGCATTGGAGCTACCCCCCATATTGTAAAGTCATTTTTTGTTTGAACACTATAAATGCAAACTTTTAACTTGTGTCTGTAGTACGGAGGAGGAGTTTGTAGCGTCAGGTGATGAGGAAGCAGCCAGTGATGTGGACAGCTTTGCCAGTGACCCGGGCTTCGTAAGCCAGTCTACACGGGCACAGAGACGGGCACCTAAACAGAGAACCACCAGGACCTCAGCAAAGTGCAAGAAACACCCTCGCAGACGGAGGAGAGGATGGGGGGAGGAGGAGAGTGAAGATGAGGAAGAAGAGATAGGTGAGTAAGGCTTGGAATATGAGTTGGGAAAAGATGACACACATGCACAAATCCAGGTTTGGTGCTGGAGGTTAAAGAACATGTTCAGTTGAAAGTCAAATAAAACTCTCTTTGTCTCTCTGCAGAGACCAGTGATTTGAGTGACAGCGATGAGGACAGGAAGAGGTGTGGTTTAAGGCGGGGCCGGAAGCGGGAGGTGAACTACCGTGAGACGTCGGAATCTGAGGGTTCCCAGGCAACCACTAATAAGGACAAGGCCAAATTCGGCCGTCGTCTCTCCAGCTCAAACAGCGATGGTCAGTTACTATGGTTACCATCCCTGCCCCAAATTAGGGAGGTCCATGTGGAACTTGACAGACTGTCATTTAGTGAATGTAAACAATTCATAACCAACCCGCATTCAGACACTAGCGGCAAAAAAACGCTTCTGCAAGTGAAAGCGTGCCGATAATGTTCCACCCCTCCCCCTCCTAAATTTAAACCAATCTAAACTGACCACTGTCCCTAAACCAACATTTTCTGGTTGGCTGGATGAAGCGGAAAACACGTCACCAGATGCAGAGAAAATAAAGCCGTTTAAAAAATTTCGCCACTTCCACGGCAACTTTGGCCATCGATTCCATTGCGCCGGGCAAAGGAACGTTTTTGCCGCTAGTGTCTGAATGCGGGGTTAACTCCTGCTGATGTCTGAATCCGCCGCTCGCTCCCTCTATTTCAGAATCCTCCCATTCGAGAGAGTCTGAGGAGGAAGAAAAGAGGGGAAAGAGGTGGAGAGAAGAGGTGGAGGAGACTAGAACAAGGGGAAAGAAGAGGGGAGGAGAGAAGATGGGCAGAGGGAAGCGGAGAGAGGTGTTGATAGAACAGCGGAGGAAACATCTAGCTCTGCTGAAGAAATGCAGACCCTCCACTAAAGATAATGGGGAATCGGAGTCGTCATCCGAGGAAGATCGTCCTATCCGCAAACGACTGAACCGCATCGACTCTGATGAAGAGGGAAAAAATAAGGAGGCGGATGAAGAGGAGAAGAAGCTGAGAAAGACGTTGTCAAAAGACAAGGAATCAAACAGCCCTAACAGACAGCAGGCCTCTAGAGGCTCAATTAAGCCTGGGGCTGAGAGTGCAGGCTTACCCAGGGACAGAGCAGCCAGAGCTGGACAGAACAGGTCTAACAGCCCCCCACCTCCTGATCAGTCAGATGCATGATGACATACAGACTGTTACTTTTAGTTTTTTTTTTTTACACTTTCTTGCCTTTCACCAATGACTTTTCTCATTACCTCATCATCATCCCTCCTTCTGATTTCTCCTTCCCCTCCTCCCTAAACAGGATGAGTAACTACTGGACCAAATGCACTAGCACCATCCAACACACAGACACACAACACAATACACAGCCAGAGGGTGAAGGACTGTCCTGACCTCCACCAGACAGACACCCGCCTTAGCTGTTCTGGACTGTACATAGATGCTCTCTCTGCTCGGCTGCTGATCCTGTAAAATGCTAGACGTTCCCTTCTCTCTTCTGTCTCCTTGTAAAATAGTGTTCTATATTCCATGAAGGAGAGAGCGAATGGACTGGAGTGTTTAATTATCCCAAAAAAGAGAGTTGGATGTTTTAAACCAATGGAAGAGCTGCTCCTGTTCTGCTGTGAACCAGGAAGATAACGACTAGAAAGAGATTCATACAGGCTGATTCATCTCAAATGGCACTTTGCAGATTTGACCACAGTTACAACTACATAGGTTATAGCTACAGTACACTGGGGGCTGGCAGATGGACACTGGCAAACCTAGCTATGTTCAGTAAATCATTTCACTGTTGGTTGTTATGTGTTCGTTGAAGTGTACCTCCTCTCACTCAGTGAGGACTGAATAATTCCTCCACAACTCTTCAGTCCAGTCAAAACATTCTACATCCTACTACTATTTGAGAGGATGGGGGCATACTCATTAGTCAGAAAAAGGAATGAAACAGGGAGACCTACCTGAACTTGCTAAATGTTTTGCTGCTGTGTGCCCTAATGAATATGGCCCCAGGTGTGAATGCTGTATCTGGCCCTCAGTCCACTGTCTGTTTTTATCATTAGAGTTCTATCTGAACTGCTTGTAGATTCTATCATTCTAGCTCACTGTTCTTATGTTGGTTTCTCCCCCCCAAAATATAAAATCTTTTGAGATGTTCAGTCTGAAAAAAAAAAAACACCCAGTTTTTCATCCAGTGTATGTACAGTATGTTTATAGTTGGTGCTGTAACATAGGTGTTTTATAAGTTATTAAAAACCAATATTCAAGCATCTCACAAATGCACTTTGTCTGCTTTTGAAATCTTTTACTATACAAAGATTGACTACACAGTGGACCCATGCAATGGGATGACATGTTCATTGACTGACACAATGGGTATGTTTTTGTTTGCTGTTATACCAATATAACCACAATCAGTGAGTACTTCCTACGGCAGGGTGCCACGACTGGCGGTCCGCGGGCCAGTGATTTAATTTGGCCCCCAAATCAGCGCCAAGTGACTTTTTTTTGGAAATGAGTTCCCAAGTATTCCCATGCATAATATACATGTGATCTTAAACAAATGTAAGCTAGGTTTGTTTGGGCTTCTTGCAGTCTACAAATGATTTGTAATTATGTTCTAGTTGATGATCCCTGTCCTACAGTAGTGATTTTTATGTTAAGCGTTTTAAACATTTTAATGATAATGCCGTATCAGATAAAAACTAGTGTGTGTGTGTGTATGTATAGGCTATCAGGAGTCCATGAAACCTGCTGCCATCTCCTTGGCTCAATGGTAGTCTTTGGATGCGCCCCAAAATGGCAGCCTATTCCCGATTTAGTAGGGCTCAAGTAAAAAGTAGTGCACTATATAGGAAATAGAAGTGCCTTCATCTTCCTGGTTTAAGATCTCAGGTGTTGAACATGCAGCTTTCTTCTGTGTCCAGATCTACAGTGTTCCTGTGGTTGTCTCTGGTCTGGCAGGACTGTGTTGCTGTTACCATGGCCATAGGTAGTGGTACTGTGAGGTACCTGGGTTCTATACTTTGAACTGGTACATATTTGACTTAACGGCCTGTCCACCTAGTGCAGTTTGCTCAATCTAGAATAAGAATGTGCAAACGTGTTAGTAAACCAAATAGTATGGTTTAAACGTTGGACAAATGAACCAAAGGTTGAGAAATGGTATGGGGCCCATGGTAAATAGCCTGCATAGTAATTAATAAGAGCCTACTAGCCTACTATTGTGGTCACTCCACCAATGTATACTACTCATGGCAGACAACATACAGTACCTCCAATTTGAGCCTTTTCGCAATGGCCCCAGATTTCCTTGGGCTATTTAAGTTCTTATCTAACGTTAATTAAGTTCTTATCGAACGTTCCACTCCCTGTACTCCATGTCATGTGCCAAAATGTTTGGCAATGGCAAGGAGTGAAACGTTAGATACGAGACGGATACTCAGACTAGCGTCTATCCAGGCTTTACGGCGGGTCTTATCTTTAGGAATACATTTTTGCTCTGTTACTTGTCTGTTGGTACATACGATCGTACAGCAGCTTGTTTGCATTGTTATTGCCAAACGTCAAAGCGAGGAACATGTTGCTTTTTTACTTTTCGCGCGGCTAGTAAGAAGAGGGAAATCATCACTTCCTCGTATAACCCCCAACCTGTAGTTGGCGGTAATGTTTTCTTGCAGTTGATGTTCCTTCTCCCTCTCCTTTCTCTAATATATCTGCCTCTACTCTTTGTAGTCACTAGTTACCACAGCCACAAAGTCATAAACCTCGCATTTTTCTACAATTTATCTTCAAATTTGATTTGAAACGTTACCATTATACATAACCCTGAGCTATAATAAAGGACCCAAACCTTAAATTAAGACCCAAAAGCACCCTTTCGATGTTTTTTAATTTCAGAGCCATGTTTAACTTTGTGGCTGTGGTAACTAGTGGAAACCTATGTTCTTGGCGGGGATACGGACTGAGGTACAATAAGAACGGTAACGTTAGCTGCTAGCTAGCAGTGAAAGCAGCGTGGGGAGCTGGTAAATACTACAAAGCGAGCTAGTGGCACTAACGTTTCTGGGGAATGTATACTGAATGCATATTCTAACTAACGTTCACTCGTCAGGCTATCGATAGGTAGTTGACTAGCTATATCGTCTTCCCTGCACAAACGTCTAGATATCCGTTTATGTCCAGCAGCGTTAAATAGACATCTTTGGGAAACGAAATAGCCAACCAGTTCACAGAAGCGCAGTGTTGTTGACAGCTCCGGACCGACCCAAACGAGTGTTTTCTCTGGCCGTCATCGCCATCAGTCTCTGAGGATGGTTCTGCTAAGGAGTGTCCCCGCACCCAGCGAGGGAGTCCGGCATGAACAAGCCGAGACCACGGCGGTGTTGGACGGGAAGGGCCTCGGCGCAGGAACGCTCTACGTTGCTGAAACGTATGCGACGCTATTGTGGCTATTTTGTTAGCATGCTAGCTAGTATGCTAGCTAATTTATTTAAAGTCCAAAAATCAGGAAGTTTCAAGACTTATATTTGTCTTATGTGTTTTTCCTTTGAAAGTATTAACGTGAGCACCATGAACTTGCATGTTTCCTCACATCTCCTTCTCAAAGCACATTGGCGGGGAAGATATGAGGTTCCTCTGTTTTGAGGAGGCAATGAGGGGAGACGTGATGAATCAAGTAAATACAATGAGTTTTCACCTTGTGACTAGTTATCAAAATGTTGCTTTCCTGTGTTTTCC
The DNA here is from genome assembly GCF_002021735.2 of Oncorhynchus kisutch. Taxonomy (NCBI): domain Eukaryota; kingdom Metazoa; phylum Chordata; class Actinopteri; order Salmoniformes; family Salmonidae; genus Oncorhynchus; species Oncorhynchus kisutch. The sequence goes on along the minus strand of NC_034188.2, from coordinate 61,746,161 downwards.
AGGCGATTGTCGTGGTTTGACGGTTCAGGGATGGGCTTCTCTCTAGAGTACCCCACTATCAGCCTGCACGCCATCTCACGAGACCTCAGCACCTACCCACAGGAACATCTATATGTCATGGTCAACGCCAAACTCAACGGTGAGACACACCTGTCCATCATGGTAAATATCAAACTCCATGTAACGCAAACTTGTGAACGAGTAAGAAGTTCTAAGTGTGTGTCTGTGTTCCCCAGATGAGAACGAAGCAGAGATGCAGGAGAATGCCCATGATCAAGAAGATGAGGATAACAGTAGTGAGGAAGATGATTCTGAGGGGATCACAGAGATCCGCTTCGTCCCTAGAGACAAGGCAGCGTGTAAGTCAGAGGGGAGAGGGATGGCTAGTAGGGCAGGGCTAAATTAAAGTAAATGCATCTTTATTAAGCAGGTCACATATAAAAACAGTTTCCATATATAATACAACAAGTGCTGTACAGTAGTCAATAACAAGTTCAAACATCTCACTACACACATGCATTACGGATGTCGAAAGCGTTTGGCTCTCTCATTCTTTGACATTCTACTTTGTAAACACCATGCTAGCTAGCATTAGAACACAGATTTCCCTAACTTGTGTGTGTCTCCAGTGGAGTCAATGTTTTCAGCGATGTGCGAGTGTCAGGCCCTGCACCCAGACCCAGATGATGAAGACTCCGACGGGGACTTTGACGGAGATGAGTACGATGTGGAAGAAGCGGGTGTGTAACACACTCATTTATACAAGCGCACACACACAGTTCTACAAACAGTACACTTACACTTTTACATACATTTTACAATCTCACATAGATGGAGTAATAAAGATGATAATACTAACATTGTATCTCCACCTTCTTTCTCCCTTCAACGGAAAAGAGGCAGGTATGAAGCCTAACAACTATGCACTCACCCTATCAGCTGCTGCTACTACTACTACACACACGGGTACACACACCACTCACAGGTGTTATTCTCTCTCTTTGTCCTCCAGAGCATGGTCAGGGTGATATCCCGTCGTTCTGTACATATGAGGAGGGTGTGTCGGGTCTGACGGCTGAAGGCCAGGCTACTCTTCAGAGACTGGAGGGCATGTTAGCTCAGTCTGTTGCTAACACCTTTCACATGGCTGGGGTCCGCATTGATGAGGCCAATGGAGAGTTTGACGGTGGGTCACACAAATACTCAAACACAGGATACGAGGGTAGGTCACACACTGAAACAGTATTTTTTTTTTAAATCCCTGGTTAACATTTCAGCATGAGAATATAAATAATACACAGCGGAGGTTCTTGGCTTTGCTTGTTAGTGGTGTATTGTAACAACCACCAGATGGCGCCAGAGGATAGTAACAATGATCCCACTCGGCATAGTCGCTACATAACAGCAAATGTCTTACAAACAGAATGTAACATATTACAATATAAGATACATACAAAAACATAAGTTCAAAGGACTGGTGTAAGATTGGTTTAAAAAAAACATTACGAGGCTAGCTCCTTGGGCGCATGTCTGTCATAAGCAGGAACTTAGCCATGGAGTCCTCTAAAAGTAAAAATAAGAGCATTGAAGTCAGCCTGATTCTGGTAATTGGTCCTTCTCCTCTTGAGCACGGGATGGTTCTCCAACTTCTCTGCCTGCCACTGACTTATCTCCCATCATTACAAAAGAGTGAAAAAAACCACAACATTTCTGTGCCTAAATGTACCTCTGAGAAGGAGTCATTTTTCAACCTAAAGATGCCATTCTAACATGAACCTAAACAATAGATTCAAATGTATTCTACAACACACCTGAAATATAGCACAACACATAACCGGGCACCCCAGTCTTCTCATTTAACTTGGTGGGGCTCCTTGGGCATGATGAGGTAAAAAAAAACCTGCCTAAATATATGATGGTTGAGGTGCACTTACTTTGAATTGGCTTCTCCATGCTTTTCCCCAGTCTTCTTTTCACCAGGGGCATCTCTTCTCCCTCTTCCAACGCCTTTTCTTGCACTCCTTCCATTTCTTTATTACTTTCTCGTATCATATTTTCCCTCTGCTAGAATCTTTCTTCTTTCGTACCATCTCTTCCTTATTTATGCAAATCTATTTAACTTTTTTCACTTCTATTTTTTTTCTGTCTCTTGTGCCATCTCTCTCTCCCTCTCATAGCATCTTTTCTCCCCCTATCTCCTATTTGGTAGTATATTTTTGATCTCCTTAATAGCTCCTTCACCTTGTCTCTTTCTCCATGTTGATGACATGGTACCTGTTTCCATTTCCCTGCAACACATCAAATTCCAAACCAACATACAACACAAAATTATACAAATAATAATCTGTTTCATAATATTTCATTTGTTACCGGTAGTTAAACTGATGTAAGTATGATTGCTTTAAAAGTTTAAAAGGTATGATTTTTGAACCATTTCTACTGTCGGGTTGTGTTGCAATCTGCTGTAACTTCACCTAGATTACGTTGCAAATATCTGAGAGCTGTAGCTCTATGTCAGAGATTAGCAACAAGCCCTAAATACTCACCGGTCTCTACGATCTTCCACCAATAATGTACTGGAGATATAAGGTACTGTCTGTTGAAGTTATAACTCAGTATAGTGTAAATATCTACAGTTGAAGTCAGAAGTTTACATTCACCTTAACTTCTCTGGGATTAGTGGGATGCTAGCGTCCCACCTCGACAACAGCCAGTGAAATTGCAGGGCGCCAAATTCAAACAACAGAAATCTCATAATTAAAATTCCTTAAAGATAAAAGTATTATACACCATTTTAAAGATAAACTTGTTAATCCAACCACACTGTCCGATTTCAAAAAGGCTTTACGGCGAAAGCACACCATGCGATTGTTAGGACAGTGCCTAGCCACAAAAAAACAGACATTTTCCAGCCAAGGAGAGGACTCGCAAAAGTCAGAAATAGCGATTAAATTAATCACTAACCTTTGATCTTCATCTGGTGGCACTCACAGGACTCCATGTTACACAATACATGTTAGTTTAGTTAGTTTTGTTCAATAAAGTCCCACTTTATGTACAAATACCTCAGTTTTGTTCATGCGTTTAGTACAGTAATCCACAGGCACAAAGCGAGCTCACAACATCCAGATGAAATGTCAACGTTCCATTAAAGTTTGTAGAAACATGTCAAACGATGTTTATCAATCCTTAGGATCTTTTTATCATAAATATTCAATATTTCAACCGGACAATACCGTTTTCATTAGAAAGGAAAGAGAACGAACGGCACGCTCATGGCCACGCGCAATAAACAACTCATGGCTTTCAGCTGAGCCACTTGCTCTGAGTGGTCTTATTCTCTCCCTGACGCCTGAAGCTACTTCTGAAGACTGACATCTACTGGAAGCCTTAGGAAGTGCAATCTGACCCCACAGACACTGGATACTGGATAGACATTCACTTAAAAAACTACAAACTTTAGAATTCCCACTTCCTGGTTGGATTTTTTTCAGGTTTTCACCTGCCATATGTTTTCTATCCAAATCTACCAATTATATGCATATCCTAGCTTCTGGGCCTGAGTAACAGGCAGTTTACTCTGGGCATGCTTTTCATCCAAACTTCCCAATGCTGTCCCCTATCTATTTGGTAGCATTGCCTTTTAAATCGTTTAACTTGGATCAAATGTTTCAGGTAGCCTTTCCACAATAAGGTGGGTGAGTTTTGGCCCATTCCTCCTGACAGAGCTGGTGTAACCGAGTCAGGTTTGTAGGCCTCCTGGCTCGCACATGCTTTTCTGCTCACAAATTTTCTATAGGATTGAGGTCAGGGCTTTGTTATGGCCACTCTAATACCTTGACTTTGTTGTCCTTAAGCCATTTTGCCACAACTTTGGAAGTATGATTGGGGTCATTGTCCATTTGGAAGACCCATTTGCGACCAAGCTTTAACTTCCTGATTGATGTCTTGAGATGTTGCTTCAATATATCCAAATAATTGTCCTTGCTCATGAAGCCATCTATTTTGTGAAGTGCACCAGTCCCTCCTACAGCAAAGCACCCCCACAACATGATGCTGCCACCCCCATGCTTCACGGTTGGGATGGTGTTCTTCGGCTTGCAAGCCTCCCCGTTTTTCCTCCAAACATAACGATGGTCATTATGGCCAAACAGTTATATTTTTATTTCATCAGACCAGAGGACATTTCTCCAAAAAGTACAATCTTTGTCCCCATGTGCAGTCGCAAACCGAAGTGTGGCTTTTTTATGGCCGTTTTGGAGCAGTGGCTTCTTCCTTGCTGAGCGGCCTTTCAGGTTATGTCGATATAGGACTTGTTTTACTGTGGAAATAGATACGTTTGTACCTGTTTCCTCCAGCATCTTCACATGGTTGTTTGCTGCTGTTCTGGGATTGATTTGCATTTTTCGCACCAAAATACATTCATCTCTAGGAGACAGAACACGTCTCCTTCCTGAGCAGTATGACGACTGCGTGGTCCCATGGTGTTTATACCTGCGTACTATTGTTTGTACAGATGACTGTGGTACCTTCAGGTGTTTGGAAATTGTTCCCAAGGATGAACCAGGCTTGTGAAGGTCTACAATTATTTTCTGAGGTCTAGGTCTTTTCCCATGATGTCAAGCAAAGAGGCACCGAGTTGGAAGGTAGGCCTTGAAATACATCCACTGGTACACCTCCAATTGACTCAAGTGATGTCAATTAGCCTATCAGAAGCTTCTAAAGCCATGACATTTTCTGGAATTTTCCAAGCTGTTTAAAGACACAGTTAACTCTGTGTATGTAAACTTCTGACTCACTGGAATTGTGATACAGTGAATTATAAGTGAAATAATCTGTCTGTAAACAATTGTTGGAAAAATGTGTTGTCATGCACACAGTATATGTCCTAACAGACTTGCCAAAACTATAGTTTGTAAACAAGACATTTGTGGAGTGGTTGAAAACGAGTGTTAATGACTCCAACCTAGGTGTATGTAAACTTCTGACTTCAACTGTACCGATATCTTAGCGTAGTAAGTTTATATAACTCAGTATACAGTGCATTCGGAAAGTATTCATACCCCTTGACTTTTTACACATTTTGTTACGTTAGAGCCATATTCTAAAATGTATTAAATAAAAAATTAAAGCACACACTTCCCCATAATGACAAAGCAAAACCGGTTTTTATAAATGTTTGCAAATTCATAAAAAATAAATTAAAATTAAAAGGTTTCAGACCCTTTGTTATTAGACTCAATTGAGCTCAGGTGCATCCTGTTTCCTTTGGTCATTCTTGATGTTCTACAACTCACTTGGAGTCTACCTGTGGTAAATTCAATTGATTGGACATGATTTGGACCTGTCAATATAAGGTCCTCCAGTTGACCGTGCATGTCAGAGCAATAACCAAGTTATGAGGTCGAAGAAATTGCCTGTAGAGCTGGCCAAACTGAGCAATTAGGGGAGAAGGGCCTTGGTCAGGGGGGTGACCAAGATCCCGATTGTCACTCTTGATAGAGCTCCAGAGATCCTCTGTGGAGATAGGAGAATCTTCCAGAAGGACAACCATCTCTGCAGCACTCCACCAATCAGGCATTTATGGTAGAGTGGTCAGGTGGAAGCCACTCCTCGGTAAAAGGCACATGACAACACGCACCTAAAGGACTCTCAGACCATGAGAAACAAGATTCTCTGGTCTGATGAAACCAAGGTTGAACTGATTGCCAAGCGTCACGTCTGGAGGAAAGCTGGCACCATACCTACGATGAAGCTTGATGTTTTTCAGGGACTGGGAGACTAGTCAAGATCGAGGGAAAGATGAACGGAGTGAAGTACAGAGAGATCCTTGATGAAAACCTGATTTAGAGTGCTCCGGACATCCAACTGGGGCGAAGATTCACCGTCCAGTAGTACAATGACCCTAAGCACACAGCCAAGACAATGTGGCTTCAAGTCCCAGCCAGAGCCCAGGCTTGAACCTGATAGAACATCTCTGGAGAGAACTGAAAATAGCTGTGCAGCGACGCTCCCCATCCAACCTGACAGAACTTGAGAGGGTCTGCAGAAAAGAATGGGAGAAACTCACCAAATACAGATGTGCCAAGCTTGTAGGGTCATACCCAAGAAGATTCAAGTGTGTAATCGCTGCCAAAGGTGCTTCAACAAAGCACCAAGTAAAGGGTTGGAGTACTTATGTAAATGTGAAATTTCATTAAAAAAATATTATGGGGGGGGGGGGGGGGGGAGAATCTTTGCAAAAGTGTCTGAACCTGTTTTTGCTTTGTCATTGTGTGTAGGTTGATGGGGGGGGTTCAGAGCCTCTTCCTTGAAAAATAACTGATTGACCAGCATGTATGAAGTACTAAGTATAGCCCAAACCTGTTATAGACACATGAGCATGAAGACAGCAGTATGTGTTTAATGATAATCAGTATATTGGCTTGTGGGTCTGCTTTGTCTATTCTAGTCGTTCTATTTCTTTGTCTGTCTTTGCAGATGGGATGGAGGTGGATGCAGGGTCGACGATGGCCGGACAGTTTGAAGATGCAGACGCAGACCACTAGTAATAACGTATCATAATACTATGTTGTAATTATCAGTACGTTTGTGATGTTTTGTGTTATCACCTTGTAATCCACATCCTGCTGCCAACCTTATGGACCTGCTTACCATACTGTTGTTAAGTCTCTCACTCTCTCCCCCACTCCTTCTCCCAGATGGAACTCAACTCTACTGCCAGTCAAAGCACTTGTGGGATAGGAGGAGAATACAGTCTCTCCACTTCCTGATTTTCTGTTCATCTCAACATACACAGATTCTTCTTGTGTTTTGTACCTGGAGACCAGTTGTACTGAGATTTCCCCAACAGGGAACAGTGTTGCCTTTGTATGAAATCTCTTCATTAAACACACGTGTTTTTCTATAAAGAACGAGGTGTTTCTTCTGTGCACATTCTAGAGGAGAAATGTAGGAGCTCCACTAGTGCATCTGCAACTTTAATTTAGTTGAAATATGTTTCATGTCTTTGTGTATTAAAAAGAGGAGAGTGTGCTGAAATGGCTTTGGGCCAAAGTAGAAGCAGTACATGGGCACCAGAGGCAGCAGTCTAGACCGCTAAACCAGTCTGACTTTAAACTTATTTGTAATAAAATTGGGTAGTGCATCATCAGTTCCTCTTGTTATGCTAGTCATTACATACCTTAGAGCTATTTAAAACTTGTCAGAAATGTCCAGATCAACTAGCTCACATTAGCTAATGCTTTTTTTTTTCATTTAAAGTTCTTGTTTTGTTTTTGCCTGTAAATATTGTGGGGAAGTTTGGGAGTCCCTGCACTAGACTACCCTTAGCCACAGAAACCAAGGTTTCTTATTTGCTTTGCTTTTAGGCAGCATGAGCAGAGCGAGAGCCACTTTAAACTATTGTTCTTGGGTGAGGTGTTGTGTCAATCTTGAAAATTGAACCAGAGCGCAATTTTAACACTGAGCAATGCAAGCCTCTCACAGAGCACTTACAAATACACCACCACAAAATGTGTGGATTTGGCTATTCGAGCCACACTCGTTGCTGATATGTGTATAACGAGCACACAGCCATGCGCTCTCTATAAGCAAGGCTAAGATCACCATGTGCAATGCCAAGCGTCAGCTGGAGTGGTACAAAGCTCCCCGCCATTGGACACGAGCAGTGGAAACGGATTCTCTGGAATGATGAATCACACTTCACCATCTGGCAGTACGATGGACAAATCTGGGTTTGGCGGATGCCAGGAGAACACTACCTGCCCGACTGCATAGTGCCAACTGTAAAGTTTGGTGGAGGAGGAATAATTGTTGGGCTGTTTTTCATGGTTAGGGCTAGGCCCCTTAGTTCCAGTGAAGGGACATTTTACGTTACATTCTAGATGATTCTGTGCTTCCAACTTTGTGGCAACAGTTTGGGGAAGGCCCTTTCCTGTTTCAGCATGACAATGCCCTCCTGCACAAAGCGAGATCCATACAGAAATGGTTTGTCGAGATCAGTGTGGAGGAACTTGACTGGCCTGCGCAGAGCCCTGACCTCAACCCCATCGAACACCTTTGGGATGAATTGGAATGCCGACTGCGAGCCAGGCCTAATCGTCCAACATTAGTGTCTGAACTCATATGCTGTTGTGGCTGAATGGAAGCAAGTCCCCGCAGCAATGTTCAAAGTGTGTGGACTGCAAAGGGACGACTTAGGACGGTTGGCCATAGGCATCATATCTATTGCAGAACTGTACATAAATTACTATCTCAAAGTGTTATAAATATGCTATTAACACTAACTACAGAAATCAACGTTTTACATAAATGCTACACAAATACAGAGGATGCTGCTGAGGGGAGGATGGCTCATAAAAATGTCTGGAATAGAAAATGAAATGGTATCAAATACATTCCAGCTCAATTTTTAAGTGCCACCACTGCACAAATCATATTAGGTTAAAACACAATGTACAGTCTTTTTTGTTTGAATGTGCTTAGTTTTAAAGAGGTCACTATGCATCAGGGTCTTCGGTTCATAGGGATGGATGGTGAGTCCAGGACAATAGATACCAAACAAACCGAAACGTGGAGGAACTACCTGAACTCGTCCAATAAGAAATAGTTTTGTCGTTAAATGTTTTTTGTTGCAAAATGGTTTCGCTACAGTGTGCACTAATGAATCTGACCCAGGGTCACTTCCTCTTGTTGGCCAGAAGGGGAGAAGCTCTACCAGACATCATCTGATCAAACAACAGGACATAACACATCATGCCTACAGGAGAGAGAGAAAGAGGATGGGAAGAGGAGAGCTAGATGAGGCAGAACACGAGTGTAGGGAAGAGGCATAAAAGGGGAAGAGGAGAAAGAATTGGAGGAGGGACAAGGAAAGAGAATAGGTAGAAAAGGAGGGAAGAAGAGAGGGAGCAATGTCAGGTAAATAATTTTTTAAAAAGGGGACCCCATAGTTCACCTCTGTGTGTGTGTGCGGCGTGTGCCCGGTACCTCTGGTCCATAGTGTGTGTGTGTGAAGGAGGTCTGCATGGCAAAGGCGCCACGGCTGCAGCCGTGACCAGAGGGCCGGGGAGCACCAGGCTGGTGTGTGTGTCTGTGTGGATGGGGCTGATGCATTGTAAGCCCTGGAGTGTGTGTCTCAGGTACAGGCCAGAGAGACTGAGGGCCCACAGCCCCTGTAGCATGGTACGAGCCACGCTAGCTGCCATGAACTGGAGCACCATCTTCAGCACGCCGCTCCTAAATAGAATAGAGGAGAATAGAATATGTATCCATTATCCGTAGAATGCATATTCATTAGAGAAAGACAGCAATAGAATACAATAGAATGTTATTATAGATAGAATAGATTATACATATACAAAATAAAAAAAATACTATCCATCATACAGAATAAACTAAAATAGGTATCCATTATGATATAATAGATAATCTATCCATTATATAGAGACAACAATAGAATAGAATAGAACCAGGCAGTGAGGCTTCCCGGTAGGTGTAGCCTGCTACAGGGGTTCCCCAGGGCTCCATGGAAGGTAAGGCCATGGACCACAGATGCCAGGTAGGTGAGGCTGCAGCCGGCCCACCTCTCCCAGCAGACGCAGCTCTAGGTTGCAGATACACAGCTGCAGTGTAGAGACCAGCTCCATGGTGTAAACAGCAGACTGACATAGCCCTCTGGGAGCTAGTAGCTTGGTTAAGATTCTCCTGCTCAGTTCACACAGCAGCACGACGACGTCTGCCTCAGTCTCGGTTTCTCCCCCCCTCTCTCTTCCTCTCTTCCTCTCTCTCTGTATGTGTCTTCTTGCTAACTCCTCTGGGTCTGTTTTCTTATGGCTGCAGCAGGCTACCATGTGTGTGTGTGTGCATGTGTGTGTGTGTATGTTTGTGCGTGCGTGTGTGTGTGTGTGCATGTGTGTGTGTATATGTTTGTGCGTGCGTGCGTGTGTGTGTGCATGTGTGTGTATATGTTTGTGCGTGCGTGTGTGTATATGTTTGTGCGTGTGTGTGGGATCAGAGATAGTAGCTGATGATGAGCTTGAGCTCACATGGTGTGGAAGTGGCTGCCTCTCCTCTCTCTCTTACTCTCCTCTCCTCTATGTCTCTCCATACACTGGGCTGCTACCCCCATGCCTATTGCTGCTATAACGTGGCCAAGCTGTGAGGTGTGATCCCCCCACCCACCACCAGAGAGCACAGTACTTATACAGATTAAATGATGTCATACCATATACTGCATGGTTTTGTGGGCAAGTCCCAAATGTCACGCTAATCCCTAGGTCCCTATATAGTGCACTTATTTTGTCCAGAGCGATATGGGCCTTGGCTAAAACTAGCACACTACAAAGAGAATAGAGTGTCATTTGAGACAGGCCTATGTCTATGCCCATCACCTTCACCCAATTACACACACTTTTCTCTCCTCCTTTCCTTATATCCTCTCCTTCCGCAGATTCAGTGATTCAGATTCAGTCTGATTATGATAAATGATAATGATACATCTCAATAAGGCTAATGTAAAATCCAGCCCAGTGATTGACCTCTGCACCTGTCAAGTCTGTATCCTACAGATGAATAAAGTGGGCACAAGGAGAGAAGGACACAAGGAGAGGACACAAGAGTAGGAAGCGATATAAATACAGAATTGAGATGCAGCCCCGAAATGTAATCGGGGAAACTCATGGCGAAACCCACCTCACCTCCCAGTGAAACAGACGGCCAAACAGACCAATAAGCATACGACTGAGCTTCAGCCTGACCACTGGCGCACTAGAAACGAGTGTAGTGGGCGGGCGTTGCTATGTAGCAGGGTGGTGTGTGTCTAACAATAGCCAGGGATTGGCAGAGCCTGGGCAGAGCGATAGAAGAAGGGTTTGTCAAATTGGGCAGAATAGAAAAATCTGAAGCTACTTGGGCGAATGCATGTGTGTGAGTGCAGGCAAAGAGAACGGATCAGGAATTTTTCAAAAGACACGGCGATAGGTGAGTTTCTCCTATTCATTTGTCCACAGACAGAACCGGGCATGACATTATTTTCAGTTTACCTTCCTTTACTGGTACATTACAGGACTGTTACCGCCGAACAGACAGAAGGAGCGTGTTAACGGCGCTCCAGTGTAACGGCAAGGGACCATACATACATACATACATACAGTAGTGGTTGGACGTTGGGGCCGCAACGCCGATTTCTCGGTTCACTGATTTTGTCCCTGGGAGAAGGGAACAGGGTGTTATGACGGTACTTTATGCAGCCCGCGGTGTGTTGTGGTGGAGCTCCAGACATTATTAGAGAGAGAGTGTGTGTGTGTGTGTGTGTGTGTGTGTGTGTATGTGTGTGTGTGTGTGTGGAGACCAGTTGTCTATCGCTTCAGGGTCAACCGGTATGAATGAAAAATGTGGGAATATACAGTTATCATTCGAATGAAATAAACTCTGTGTGTTGGTCGCCTGAATGAATGAAAATTGGCACAAAATGTCATGGATAAAATGCAATGATCTCATTTACAATCTAGGCTAGATATTACAAAGTAAACACCTTTTAATACAGACATTTTCATTTATTTAATGTCTTTAGGGGAAAGATGTGAAATGAATCATTATGCGACATAGAGGGGGGGTCCTTGTGATCCTTCGGTTATTCCTATCCCATTGAAGTTGACATTTTAAAATAGGGCAAGGTAGGGGTTAAGATTAGGGACATCCCAAGGATAGCACTAACTGGGGGAGACAATTTTATTTAATTTTTTAAACTACGCAAGTCAGTTTAATAACGAATTCTTACTTACAGTGACGGCCTAGGAACAGTAGGTTAACTGCCTTGTTCAGGGGCAGAACAACAGATGTTTACCATGTCAGCTCGGGGATTCGATCCAGCAACCATTTGGTTACTGGCCCAACGGTCTAACCACTAGGCTACCTGCCACCCCAAAATATGCATACGTACGTACACACACACACAAATCCTTACATACATACATACATACATACATACATACATGCATGCATGCATGCATACATACATACATACATACATATATTAGAGAGGGTAGAAAAGGGAGAGACCGACAGACAGAAAGAAAGAGGAAAAAGACTGGAAGAAACAGAGAGAGGGGGTAGGCTAGATAAGTGCGGCTGTAGCTGTCTGATTAGTGACACAGTGCTCCACAGCCTTCACTCTGTCTGACTTGGCGCTTTGAATAAATGACACATCAGGAATAACAGGCTAACCAAGAAGAGTAGGCTAATTTGGGTTGGGAAACAACCCAGTTTGTGTCCCAAATAGCACCCCTTTCCCTATATAGTTAAATAAAACAATATATGTATATGGGGGGCTCTGGTCAAACGTAGTGCACTATATAGGGAATAGTGTTATGCTTGGGATGTAGCCCCATCTTAGTGTCTTCTCATCAGCAGTCTATATCACCACTGGTCTTGTCTCAGTTCTGTTAAGTTAATGAGCCTGAGCCAACACTGACCTTCGTGCCCCATAAAAGTTTAATGGGATCAATATGTAGAGGAATAAGGGAGAGGTGTCCAGCCAGCCAATCACATGTTACATGGGTGGAAAGGGGGATAGGCACATGTTATGTACAAGTGTAAAAACAGTGTAATAATATTATGATTAGCCTATTCATTGTGATATGAAGAGACGATGTGGGGGTGTGAAGGGTGTAAGAACAAGTGTGTATGTATGTGTACCCTGCAGACTGTTTAGGGTTGGACACTTTAGCCAGTCCAAGGTTTAATTTGGTCTGTAAGGAGTGTGTGTTTACTCTCTCTATTTACACTCTCTGACACACACACACACACACACACACAGAGGGAGGGAGTATTTCTGTAATTTCTTCTACACTGTGCTGTGTCCTTACCGCCCTCTCTTCTCCTCCCTTTTTCCCTCTAGTATAGTACTGTAGAGAACAAAATACTGGCATCAGAGCTAACCTGTCCACTGAAGCAACAATAATGCTATCAACTATAAATATCTCTCTCTCTGAGTCCCTGTCTATCTCTCTACCCCTCTCTGTTTCTCTCCAGTTGACCCTCTTGTCCCTTTTCCTCTCTTATCAAATCAAATGTTATTAGTCATATGCTCCGAATACAACAGGTATCCTTTTCCTCTCTTATCAAATCAAATGTTATTAGTCATATGCTCCGAATACAACAGGTATCCTTTTTTCTCCCTTTACTCTTTCTAACCCCCCCCCCCCCCCACACACACACACACACACACACACACACACAGTGACAGGTAGTGCTGCATTGGCACTAATCACTGATTTAAATCACCTTTAAATCTACATCCTGCTGCTGACCTTATGGACCTGTAGTTAAGTCCTCTTGCTCTTTCTCTCCTTTCTCTCTCTCCCCATCTCTCTCCCTCACATTAGTGTGTGAATGCGTGAACAGCTGCAGTAGGAATCTCACCGCCTCTCTTTATTCGTTTAGCTGTTTTCTCTACCTCCGATGACCTCCATTGATGACCATTATCCTCTCAAATACACACACACATGCACGCAAACCCTGCTGGTTCGGCATCTGGGCGGCTGGCGGTGTAGAGTCTGAGGAATAGGATAGTTTGGGTGTTAAATAGATAGGTTGTATTCCCCTGCTTAGATGTTGCTGATGCATGCCAGATCTTACAAGGCCTGGATAAGTATTTTACTTATCACCTAACCACATCCTATGTTATAGCAATCTGGTGCCCAGTATTACGATGGTGCCCGGATGGGAGGGCTGCCGTCTTATCGGCTCTTAACCAACCATGCTATTTTGTTTGTTTTTTCGCATTGTTCGTAAATTGTTTTGTAAATAATGTTGCTGCTACCGTCTCTTATGACCGAAAAGAGCTTCTGGACATCAGAACTGCGATTGCTCACCTCAAACTGGACAAAGAGTTCTTCAATGAGTCGGATGGGACAAGGCCCAGATCCCCGTGATGCCGCTGGAGAAGGAAACTGAGATTTCTTGTGAGGATCAGGTGACGAGTGGCTAATCTTCCCTTGCCTTCCATCCCGCTAGCTAATGTTCAATCGCTGGGAAATAAATGGGACGAGCTGAAATCACATTCCTCCTACCAACGGGACATAAAAATATGTAATATCTTGTGTTTCATCGAGTTGTGGCTGAACGACGACATTAAGAACATATAGCTAGCAGGTTATACACTCCATCAGCAGGACAGAACAGCAGCCTCTGGTAAGACACGTGGCGGGAGCCTCAGCAAAAAACCCTTCCCTTTTTCAGGACCCTGTCTTTCAAAGATAATTCGTAAAAATCCAAATAACCTCAGATCTTCATTGTAAAGGGTTTTTAACACTGTTTCCCATATATGTTCAATGAACCATAAACAATTAATGAACATCCACCTGTGGAACGGTCATTAAGACACGAACAGCTTTAACAGCTTAACAGCAATTAAGGTCACAGTTATGAAAACTTAGGACACTAAAGAGGCCTTTCTACTGACTCTGAAAAACACCAAAAGAAAGATGCCCAGGGTCCCTGCTCATCTGCGTGAATGTGCCTTAGGCATGCTGCAAGGAGGCATGAGGACTCCAGATGTGGCCAGGGCAATGAATTGCAATGTCCGTACTATGAGAAGCCTAAGACGGTGCTACAGGGAGACAGGACGGACAGCTGATCATCGTCGCAGTGACAGACCACGTGTAACAACACCTGCACAGGATCGGTACATCTGAACATCACACCTGCGGGACAGGTACAGGATGGCAACAACAACTGCCCGAGTTACACCAGGAACGCACAATCCCTCTGTCTTTGCTCAGACTGTCCGCAATAGGCTGAGAGAGGCTGGACTGAGGGCTTGTAGGCCTGTTGTATAGCAGGTCCTCACCAGACATCACCGGCAACAACGTCGCCTATGGGCACAAACTCACTGTTGCTGGACCAGACAGGACTTGCAAAAAGTGCTCTTCACTGACTAGTTGCAGTTTTGTCTCACCAGGGGTGATGGTCCGATTTGCGTTTATCGTCGAAGGAATCAGCGTTTCACTGAGACCTGTACTCTGGAGCGGGATCGATTTGGAGGTGGAGGGTCCGTCATGGTCTGGGGCGGTGTGTCACAGAAGCATCAGACTGAACTTGTTGCCATTGCAGGCAATCTCAACGCTGTTACAGGGAAGACGTCCTCCTCCCTCCTGTGGTACCCTTCCTGCAGGCTCATCATGACATGACCCTCCAGCATGACAATTCCACCAGCCATACTGCTCGTTCTGTGAGTGATTTCCTGCAAGACAGGAATGTCAGTGTTCTGCCATGGCCAACAGCCCGGATCTCAGGTGCCTTGGTGGAAGAGTGGGGTAACATCTCACAGCAAGAACTGGCAAATCTGGTGCAGTCCATGAGGAGGCGATGCACTGCAGTACTTAATGCAGCTGGTGGCCACACCAGATACGGACTTACTGATGATTTTGACCCCCCTTTGTTCAGGGACACATTTTTCTATTTCTGTTAGTCACATGTCTGTTGGACTTGTTCAGTTTGTGTCTCAGTTGTTGAATCTTGTTATGGTCATACAAATATTTACACATGTTAAGTTTGCTGAAAATAAACTCCGTTGACAGTGAGAGGACGTTTCTTTTTTTGCTGAGTTTATGTGAACAACAGCTGGTGCACGATATCTAAGGAAGTCTCGGTTTTGCTCGCCTGGAGTAGACTATCTCATGATAAGCTGTAGACCACACTATCTACCTAGAGTTTTCATCTATAATGAAGAAGTAACGTTAGGTGAGAAGCCTGATCACGGAGACTGGGTGAGAAGCCTGATCACGGAGACGGGGGTGAGAAGGTGATGAAGCTTCATGAGCTGTAACCGAAAAACTACTGGCAATTGGAAAGTTTGAGGTGAGGGAGAAAGTGTGGTGGAACAACTATTAGCATTGTTAAGTATCTTGCTAGCTGGATCGAATTCTCTGTTAGCCAGCCAGAGAAATGTTGAGCAACATTAGCCAACTTATCTGATCAAATAATTTAGTTTATGGTGTGAAAATAAGCTTGCTAATAAAGTCAGACAGTTTTTGTTGTGTTGAATTTGACAGTAACACGTGTGAGTGAGGGGAGACTATACTTTATTTTGTATTTTTTTACTCAACGTTATTTTTGCACACGTAGCTTTGTGCACTTGATTGATGTCTATGTGGCCACTACAATAGAGCAAAATGTCATGCCTGTTTGTTTCATTCTATTTCTACTTTAAGATGTTTTTTTTTTCCTAAGTGCAATATTTATGTGTGTGGTCACAAGCGTTCTATTATAAAGGCTGTCATGGCTAACTGCAATAGTAACATTGGATTGCTTTCTTTACATTTTTTAGCTGTGAGCTAGGTTCACATTCTATATACTTTCGGCCCGTCTTTGGACACTGTGCTATCTAACCTCCAAACAAGCTTCAATGCCATACAACACTCCTTCCGTGGCCTCCAACTGCTCTTAAACGCTAGTAAAACCAAATGCATGCTTTTCAACCGGTCGCTGCCTGCACCTGC
Source organism: Oncorhynchus kisutch (assembly GCF_002021735.2). Lineage (NCBI taxonomy): Eukaryota > Metazoa > Chordata > Actinopteri > Salmoniformes > Salmonidae > Oncorhynchus > Oncorhynchus kisutch. Next base: position 61,729,656 of record NC_034188.2, on the reverse strand, counting down.
ATGCCCGACTAGCATCACCACCCTGGATGGTTCCGACCTAGAATATGTGGACGTCTATAAGTACCTAGGTGTCTGGCTAGACTGCAAACTCTCCTTCCAGACTCATATCAAACATCTCCAATCGAAAATCAAATCAAGAGTCGGCTTTCTATTCCGCAACAAAGCCTCCTTCACTCAAGCCGCCAAGCTTACCCTAGTAAAACTGACTATCCTACCGATCCTCGACTTCGGCGATGTCATCTACAAAATGGCTTCCAACACTCTACTCAGCAAACTGGATGCAGTCTATCACAGTGCCATCCGTTTTGTCACTAAAGCACCTTATACTACCCACCACTGCGACTTGTATGCTATAGTCGGCTGGCCCTCGCTACATATTCGTCGCCAGACCCACTGGCTCCAGGTCATCTACAAGTCTATGCTAGGTAAAGCTCCGCCTTATCTCAGCTCACTGGTCACGATGGCAACACCCATCCGTAGCACGCGCTCCAGCAGGTGTATCTCACTGATCATCCCTAAAGCCAACACCTCATTTGGCCGCCTTTCGTTCCAGTACTCTGCTGCCTGTGACTGGAACGAATTGCAAAAATCGCTGAAGTTGGAGACTTTTATCTCCCTCACCAACTTCAAACATCAGCTATCTGAGCAGCTAACCGATCGCTGCAGCTGTACATAGTCTATTGGTAAATAGCCCACCCTTTTCACCTACCTCATCCCCGTACTGTTTCTATTTATTTACTTTTCTGCTCTTCTGCACACCAATATCTCTACCTGTACATGACCATCTGATCTTTTATCACTCCAGTGTTAATCTGCAAAATTGTAATTATTTGCCTACCTCCTCATGCCTTTTGCACACATTGTATATAGACCCCCCCTTCGTTTTCTACTGTGTTATTGACTTGTTAATTGTTTACTCCATGTGTAACTCTTTGTTGTATGCTCACACTGCTATGCTTTATCTTGGCCAGGTCGCAGTTGCAAATGAGAACTTGTTCTCAACTAGCCTACCTGGTTAAATAAAGGTGAAATAAAAATAAAAAAAAATAAAAAAACATTAACCACTTTTTTATTTACACACAGAGACTGATCATGTCGATCATGTTCTTTGTTGTTTAATTAGTTAAAACCTGCATTTCCTCTAGCAGGGATTTTTAGTGTGTTTCAGTGCAACAAAAAGAAGTGTCACCTTTTTGGGCCCTCGCCAGTTTCCTGAAACTGGAAAGCACTCATTCAGAGGCGGCGCACCTAGGTGCTGGGGCTTTAATGCAGGGGAACATAAATCAGTTTTACCTAATTTCTATCAGGATGTTAAATGTGCAACCAGAGGAAAAAAAATTCAAGACCACCTTTACTCCACACACAGAGATGTGTACAAAGCTCTCCCTCGCCCTCCATTTGGAAAATCGGACCATAATTCAACCCTCCCGATTCCTGCTTTCAAGCTAAAATTAAATCAGGAAGCACCAGTGACTCAGTCTATAAAAAAAGTGGTCAGATGAAGCAGATGCTAAACTACAGGACTGCTTTGCTACCACAGACTGGAATATGTTCTGGGATTCTTCCAATGGCATTGAGGAGTACACCATCAGTCACTGGCTTTATCAATAAGTGCATTGATGACATCGTCCCAACAGTGACTGTACATACCCCAACCAGAAAACATGGTACAGGCAACATTCGCACCGAGTTAAAGGGTAGAGCTGCCGCTTTCAAGGATCGGGACTCTAACACAAAGTTTATAAGAAATCCCGCTACTCCCTCCGACGAACCCTCAAATAAGCAAAGCGTCAGTACAGGACTAAGATCGAATCGTACTACACCGGCTCTGATGCGCGTCGATTGTGTGGCAGGGCTTGCAAACTATTAGACTACAAAGGGAAGCACAACCAAGAGCTGCCCAGTGACACAAGCCGACAAGACGAGCTAAATAACTTCTATGCTCGCCTCGAGGCAAGTAACACTGAAACATGCATGAGAGCATCAAATGTTCCAGACGACTGTGTGATTACGCTCTCTGCAGCCGTTGTGAGTAAGACCTTCAAACAGGTCAACATTCACAAGGCTGCAGGGCCAGACTGATTACCAGGACGTGTACTCCGAGCATGCACTGACCAACTGGCAAATGTCTTTTTCAACCTCTCCCTGCCTGAGTCTGTAATACCAACATGTTTCAAGCAGACCACCATGGTCCCTGTGCCGAAGAACACTAAGGTAACCTGCATAAATCAACACCATTATTCCAGAAACCCTAGACCCACTCCAATTTGCATACCGCACCAACATATTCACAGATGATGCAATCTCTGCACTCCACACTGCTCTTTCACACCTGGACAAAAGGATCACCTATGTGAGAATGCTATTCATTGACAATAGTTCAGTGTTCAACACCATCATTGTGCCCTCAAAGCTCATCTCTAAGTTAAGGACCTTGGGAGTAAACACCTCCCTCTGCAACTGGATCCTGGACTTCCTGACGGGTCGCCCCCAGATGGTAATGGTAGGTAAGAACACATCCACCACGCTGATCCTCAACACAGGGGCCCCTCGGGGATGCGTGCTCAGCCCCATGCTGTACTCCCTGTTCACTCATGACTGCACGGCCAGGCACAACTCCAACACCATCATTAAGTTTGCTGATGACACAACATTGGTAGGCCTGATCACCGACAATGATGAAACAGCCTATAGGGAGGAGATCAGAGACCTGACCATGTGGTGTAAGGACAACAACCTCTCCCTCAACGTGATCAAGTGTGGACTACAGGAAAAGGAGGACTGAGCATGCCCCCATTCTCATCGATTAGGCTGTAGTGGAGCAGGTTGAGAGCTTTAAGTTCCTTTGCGTCCACATCGCCAACAAACTAGCATGGTCCAAGAACACCAAGACAGTCATGAAGAGGGCACGACAAAACCTATTCCCCCCTCAGGAGACTGGGTTCTCAGATCCTCAAAAGGCTTTACAGCTGCACCATCGAGAGCATCCTGACGGGTTGCATCACTGCCAAAGCAGCAGCTACTCTTCCTGGGGTCCAGCAAAATTAAGGCAGTTTATACAATTCTATAACATTACAATACATTCACAGATTTCACAACACACTGTGTGCCATCAGGCGCCTACTCCACCACTACCACATATCTACAGTACTAAATCCATGTGTATTTATAGTGCATATTTCATCGTATATGTGTGTGCATGTGTCTGGCCAATGTTTGTGTAGCTTCACAGTCTCCGCTGTTCCATAAGGCGTTTGTTTTTTTATCTTAAAAAATATATATATAATTTCACTGCTTGCGTCAGTTACTTGATGTGGAATAGAGTTCCATGTAGTCATGGCTCTATGTAGTACTGTGTGCCTCCCATAGTCTGTTCTGGGGTCTGTGAAGAGACCTCTTGTGGCATGTCTTCTGGGGTCTGCATGGGTGTCCGAGCTGTGTTCCAGTAGTTTAGACAGATCGCTCGGTGCATTCAACATGTCAATACCTCTCATAAATAAAAGTAGTGATGAAGTCATTCTCTCCTCTACATTCACCTAGGAGAGATTGACATGCATATTATTAATATTAGCTCTCGGTGTATATCCAAGGGCCTGCCGTGCTGCCCTGTTCTGAGCCAGTTGCAATTTTCCTAAGTCCTTTTTTGTGACACCTAACCACAGGACTGAACAGTAGTGAAGGTGCGACAAAACTAGGACCTGTAGGACCTGCCATGTTGATAGTGTTGTTAAGAAGGCAGAGCATCAGTTTAATATTGACAGACTTCTCTCCATCTTAGCTACTACTGCATCAAAATGTTTTGACCATGACAGTTTACAATCTAGTGTTACTCCAAGCAGTTTAGTCTTCTCAACTTTCCACATGATTTATTACAAGATTTAGTTGAAGTTTAGGGTTTAGTGAGTGTTTTGTTCCAAATACAATGCTTTTAGTTTTAGAAATATTTAGGGCTAACTTATTCCTTGCCACGCACTCTGAAACTAACTGCAGCTCTTTGTTGAGTGTTTCAGTCATTTCAGTCGCTGTAGTAGCTGACGTGTATAGTCTTAAGTCATCCGCATACTTAGAAACTCTGGCTTTACTCAATCAGTGGCATGTTGTTAGTAAAAATTGAAAAAAAGCACAGGACCTAAACCGCTACCCTGGGGAATCGCTGATTTTAACCGGATTATATTTGATAGGCTTCCATTAAAGAACACCCTGTGTTCTGTTAGACAAGTAACTCTTTATCCACATTTATAGCGGGGTGTACAGCCATGACACATGACTTTTTCCAGCAGCAGACTATGATCAATAATGTCAAAAGCTGCACCGAAGTCTAACAAGACAGCCCCCACAATAATTTTATCTTCAAATTCTCTCAGCCAATCATCAGTAATTTGTGTAAGTGCTGTGCTTGTTGAGTGTCCTTCCCAATAAGAATGCTGAAATTCTGTTGTCAATTTGTTTCCTGTAAAATAGCATTGTATCTGGTCAAACGCAATTTTTTTCCAGAAGTTAACTACGGGTTGGTAACAGGCTGATTGGTCGGCTATTTGAGCCAGTAAAGGGGGCTTTACTATTCTTGGGTAGCGGCATGACTTTGTGCCCTCAGGCCTGGAGGGAAGCTACACTCTCTAGTAGGCTTAAATTGAGAATGTGGCAAATAGGAGTGGCAATATCGTCTGCTATTATCCTCAGTAATTTTCCATCTAGATTGTCAGACCCCGGTGGCTTGTCAGTGTTGATAAACAACAATGTTTTCACCTCTTCCACACTGACTTTACGGAAATCAAAAGTACAATTCTTGTCTTTCATAATTTGGTCTGATATATATACTTGGATGTGTAATGCCAGCGTTTGTTGCTGGCATGTCATCCCTAAGTTTGCTTATTTTGCCAATGAAAAAGTCATTAAAGTAGTTTGCAATATCAGTGGGCTTTATAGTGATGAATGAGCCATCTGATTCAATGAATAAAGGTGCTGAGTTTCATTTAAGGCCCCAAAGCTTTTTACTATCATTCTTTATATAATTTATCTTTGTTTCATAGTGTAGTTTATTTTTATTTAGTTTAGTAACATGATTTCTTAATTTGCAGTATGTTTGCCAATCAGTTGGGCTGTCAGACTTAATTGCCATACCTTCTGCCTCATGCCTTTCAACCATACCATTTTTCCATTCCTCATCAATCCAAGGGGATTTAGCAGTTTTTACAGTCATTTTCTTAATGGGTGCGTGCTTATTAGTAACTGGAATAAGTAGTTTCATTACACACCACAGACCAGCAAATTTTCTTTACATCGTCAACATATGAATCATTACAAAACTTCTTGTATGACCTCTTGTATGACCTCTTGTATGACCTCTTGTATGACCTCTTATACACTGTTAGGCCCAGCCTTTGGAACTTTGGTTTTCCTAGGTATGGCTATTATATTGTGATCACCACATCCTATGGATTTGGATGCTGCTTTAAAGTACATTTCTGCAGCATTAGTAAAGATGTGATCAATACTTGAAGATTGAATTACTGTGCTGTTTGTAACTACCCTGGTAGGTTGACTGACAACCTGATCCAGGTTCCAGGCACTGGTTACAGTTTGAAGTTTTTTCCTGAGTGGGCAGCTTGATGATAGCCAGTCAATATTTAAATCACCCAGAAAACATAATTCTCTGTTGATATCACATACATTTATCAACCATTTCACACACATTATCCAGATACTGACTGTTAGCACTTGGTGGACGATAGCAGCTTCCCACAAGAATGGGATTTAGGTGAGGTAGATTAACCTGTAGCCATATTACTTCAAAAGTATTTAACATTAGATTGTCTCGAAGCTTTACAGGAATGTGGTTCTGACTATAGACCGCAGCACCACCTCTGTTGGCATTTCTGTATTTTCGGTAGATGTTATTAACCATATATTGCTACCACTGTATCATCAAAGGTATTATCTAAGTGAGTTTCAGAGATGGTCAGAAGATGAATGTCATCTGTTACAAACAAGTTATTGACTTCATGGACCTTGTTTCTTAGGCTACATATTTTAATATGGGCTATTTTTAGCACTTTTCTGGGTTGCTTGATTGTTTTTGATGCTTTACTGGGAAGCTTGTCAGAGGTAGACTTACTCATGTTATTTACACTGGAGCTGATAGTGCAGGGTGAGCTGCATAAAGTGGTCTTCCTACTATTGCACACTGCCTTAGTGCTAACAGTGTAACTCTGGTTTATAGGCTCATGATTACTGCTTACAATAGCTGTAGGATAAACCGATGTATTCGGTGCAATTAGGGGTACATAAATTAAATTACTTACATTGTTTGCCAATGCCCATAAGATCATGTACATTTGATGCAGCATTATTGTCACAATGGTAGTGGAGAGCCGACACGGCGGCAAAACTTCCACCAGACCAGAGCGGCGTCCGGCTACTGGGGTGGAAGAAAAATAAAAAGTAGGTGGGCGTAGGTTCCCCAGTAGCTTGTGTAGGTTTGCTACTTGCTTGCTAAGAGTAGCTACTTTCCTCCTGTCATGATGTTGGCCTGGGGGGTAGGTTTATGACGGTCATAAATACCTCTTCCCCCCCCCCTTTTTCCTCTCTCTACCCTACTGAGGTTACATTTGCAAAATCGTTGGTTAAAACCTCTTAGAGCTCCCCCCCTACTTTGTGCAATTTCCGCCTGAAGACATACCCAAATCTAACAGCCTGTAGCTCAGGCACAGAACCAAGGATATGCATATACTTGGTACCATTTGAAAGAAAACACTCTGAAGTTTGTGTAAATGTGAATTGAATGTAGGAGAATAACAGACAATAGATCTGGTTTAGATAAAACAATGAAAAAAAAACATACAAAAATAAAAAATAAAAACGTATCATCATGATGGGGACAATTTCAGTGAAAAATATAAGAGGGCAAAAGTACTTGTGCAAAGTTTCAGAATGATAACTTCCAAAATGAGTGTGCTACATGACATTTATCATGAAGTCACCCAGGTGTCCCACACAAGTAGCACAAATGTATCCAAGTGGCCAAATTGGTGAAGGTATACATTTTGAAACAAATAACTATATACAAAACACCAAAATGGTATTCTAACACCCCCCCCCCCTATTGATTAAAAATTATGAAGAAAAAATCTATATATATACATTTACAAAATAACATGGGTAACTATTTACACACTGTCAATATTTGGAAGACCCTCAGTCCTCTATCAAATCAAATCTATTTATATAGCCCCAGCCTAAAGCCCCAAACAGCAAGCAATGCAGGTGTAGAAGCACGGTGGCTAGGAAAAACTCCCTAGAGAGGCAAAAACCTAGGAAGAAACCTAGAGGAACCAGGCTATGAGGGATGGCCAGTCCTCTTCTGGCTGTGCCGGGTGGAGATCACAGTGGTTGTAGAGGTTGCAACAGGACAGCACCTCAAGAGTAAAAATGAACAGTTTAGGGTTCCATAGCCGCAGGCAGAACAGTTGAAACTGTAACAGCGGCAAGGCCAGGTGGACTGGGGACAGCAAGGAGTCATCGTGCCAGGTAGTCCTGACGCATGGTCCTAGGACTCAGGTCCTCCGAGATAGAGAGAGAGAGAATTAGAGAGAGCATACTTAAATTCACACAGGACACCTGCTAGATCTACTGTCTCTATTATGACAGACCAGCTAGAGCTACTGTCTTTATTATATTACAGCAGATCAGCTGTATCTACTGTCTCCATTTCACTTTATCCATTGATGTGGTCCTGCCCTCTCTTCAACAGCCTCAAATAGGCTATTTCATGTGGGTTGGGGTGGGGCGGCAGATACACGCATCTCACATTTCATGACATTAAATGTTTATATATTGCTTCTAAAATAAATAAAAAATCACAAATAATATTTTATATTATTCATTTCAAACAAGGGCATTAGCATGATAAGAATTTACCAGTCCAAAACGATGTCCTCTCCCGTTCAAAAGATATTCCTCCACAATCGCTAAATGAAGCGTCCTACAACAATCTCTGTCTCACCTTCCCAATCAATTTATTCTAAAGTTGTGTGTACGTCTGTATATCTAGACTTGACTTAGTCGCCATAATGATTGATATATAAACAGCTGAATCTGCGCGTTCACCAAACAATGCAATGCGTAATATGTGTTTCTCCTTCCGGTATCAAAATTCAATAGCGCATGACTCTCTTTACGCTGGAGCTTACTACATGGGTTGGTCTTGCAACACATAAACATGGCGTATTGCCGTTTAGCTCAGCTCATCTACCCAGCTAGATTTCAAGACGATCAGTGGTCATTGGGTTAAAAGAGTCAATCAACGAAACAGCGGGCAAATCATTGGTGCACAATGATGTCATTACTTGTTGTCTTCAAATCGGTTTCTTTCAGTCAATACTACCCGCGAAATGGCCCATCACGTTTGATTGTGTTACAAACAAACCAGTTGATTGCAGTGAAACCAAACATGACTGGAAAAGTCACGTTCTGTGTGGGTGAGACAGAATTCACACAAGCGGTTCACAAAATGTTTCGTGTTAGGCTATAAAAACGGATTTTATCAAACAAAAGATCATTCATTGTGTAACAATGAGCATTGGAATTGCAAACAGACGAAGATCGTCAAAGGTAAACTATTTATTTTAATGCAGTTTGATTATGTTACCCCTGTGCTGGTTAAAAAAAATATTTTTGATGGGGCTCTATGCTCAGATAATCGCATCGTATTCTTTCGCAGTTAATCCTTTTTTAAATCTGACAATGCAGTTGGATTAGCAAGATTCTAGGCTTTCGATACATGTGAGACACTGGTATTTTCATGAATGTTTAATATGACTATTTATGTTATGCAAACGAGGGTTAGGAAGGAACATACAGAGTATCCCGTCTATCACACAATGACGTTACTACAACTTATCCAATTGACCACCAGAGACATTCTTCAGAGGACTCGGTTTGGCAACACGGTCTTCAATCTACCACCAACTTACTGAAGCGCAGCTCAGAGTAAATATTTATTGCATTTCCCTTTTCCAAATGGGCGGTAATTTAGAATGCATCAGATACTGTATTTACGATAGCACAGCTTCTCCCTGTATCCCTCAGTCTTCCCGCTCTTTCACACAAACCCAGCCCTTTTCCTTTGTGTAACAAGCTGTCATATCTGTTCCGCCCGCTAGGGACGTTTTCCTTTATGATGTAATTTTTAATCAAGTTATGATTTAAATATGTGTAATTCTGTGTGATTTAGTTAGGTATTTAGTAAATAAATAATTAAACCCAATGTTGGATTGCTGATTCAACTTGTTTGCTAGGGTTTGTGCAGATAACTAAGAATTTACAACTTTCAGATGAGACTGAATTAAGGTGACGATTAATGTTGACTGCTATTGATGTAAAATATTACTAGGTCTTTAAGAGTTTATTCGGAAGATAACAGCTCTATAAATATTATTTCGTGGTGCCCGACTCTCTAGTTAATTACATTTACATGATTAGCTCAATCAGGTAATAAAAATGACAGAGAAATTACTTTATAGAATAGCATGTCATATCATTTAATCCGGCATAGCCAAAAACACGACACTCCTGTAGTCCTCCGTAAGCAGTTTCTACATTGAAAGTCAACGAGGTCCACATTGTCCCGGAACAAAGCAAAGTAAACGCAGCTCCTGCAACGTTGGAAACGTTCAATAGTGGCATCCATTTGAGTCCGCTCAGCCAGCTAGGCTAGCTGGGCTTTCTTGTCTCTCCCCCTATATGGAATCTGGCAGGATCCCGGGACAGATAGCAGCGCTCGCAGAAATAAAAATACAATTAAAGTATATAAAAACACGGTCCGCTTTTAAACCAATGTCTTTAGTTCAGGCTTCAGCGTTCGACATGTTTCGGCATTCGACAGCGTTCAACAACAACAAACATACGTTGCGCTCTGATGATGTATGTTGTGACTGGGTTGAGATCTGGTTTCACCGGGTCCATACTTCCTGAAATCCATGGCCTCTATACTATGCGGTGTCAAAGGAAGGCCCTAAAAATTGTCAGACTCCAGTAACCCAGTCATAGACTGTTCTCTCTGCAACCGCATGGCAAGTGGTACCGGCGCACCAAGTCTAGGTCCAAGAGGCTCTTGAGTAGCTTCAACCCCAAGCCATAAGACTTCTGAACAGGTTGATGCATATTATGTCTGAGCAGTGGAACGCAAACTGTTTGGAGTGGGATAGTTTGGTGTTAAAGGGATAGTTTGGGTGTTAGAGAGTGTTTGTTAAAGGGATAGTATGGTATTGAAGGGATCGTTTGGCTGAAAAAAGGTAGTTTGCTACAGTCAGTTAGAATGTGGATTGTGGATGGGGATTGTGGTTATATACAGGCTAACTGGCAAGGAAGCTAGCTGGTGACATGAAGGCTGGCTAACTGGTTAGCTGGCTACGCCTATGTTTTGAAAGACTAGCAAGCAGGTTAGTGACAGGCAAAAGTTGAGTGTATGAGAGAGTTGCTGGCTATTTTACATCTCTGTGTGTGTGTGACAGGAGATCTGCTAACAATCACAGACAGCGCTGCAGCTAACAATACTCAATGAAGACGCATATACACACTAGAGGTCCACAGATGAACCGGAATGGCCGATTAATTAGGGCCGATGTCAAGTTTTCATAACAATCGGAAATCTGTAATTTTGGACACCGATTTTTGCCAATTTATTTTTTATTTTTACACCTTTATTTAACTAGGCAAGTCAGTTAAGAACACATTCTTATTTTCAATGACGGCCTAGGAACTGTGGGTTAACTGCCTTGTTCAGGGGCAGAACGACAGAGTTTTACCTTGTCAGCTCAGGGATTCAATCTTGCAACCTTTCAGTTACTAGTCCAACACACTCACCACCTGCCTCACGAGGAGCCCGCCTGTTACGCGAATGCAGTAAGACGCCAAGGTAAGTTGCTAGCTAGCATTAAACTTAATCAATCATAATCCCTAGTCATAATTACACATGGTTGATATTACTAGTTTATCTAAATAACTTTTTTGCCCGCTTTGAGGACAATACAGTGCCACTGACACGGCCTGCAACCAAAACATGCGGCCTCTCCTTCACTGCAGCCGAGGTGAGTAAAACATTTAAACATGTTAACCATCGCAAGGCTGCAGGCCCAGACGGCATCCCCAGCCGCGCCCTCAGAGCATGCGCAGACCAGCTGGCTGGTGTGTTTACGGACATATTCAATCAATCCCTATCCCAGTCTGCTGTTCCCACATGCTTCAAGAGGGCCACCATTGTTCCTGTTTCCAAGAACGCTAAGGTAACTGAGCTAAACGACTACCGCCCGTAGCACTCACTTCCGTCATCATGAAGTGCTTTGAGAGACTAGTCAAGGACCATATCACCTCCACCCTACCTGACACCCTAGACCCACTCCAATTTGCTTACCGCCCAAATAGGTCCACAGACGATGTAATCTCAACCACACTGCACACTGCCCTAACCCATCTGGACAAGAGGAATACCTATGTGAGAATGCTGTTCATCGACTACAGCTCGGCATTTAACACCATAGTACCCTCCAAGCTCATCATCAAGCTCGAGACCCTGGGTCTCGACCCCGCCCTGTGCAACTGGGTACTGGACTTCCTGACGGGCCGCCCCCAGGTGGTGAGGGTAGGCAACAACATCTCCACCCCGCTGATCCTCAACACTGGGGCCCCACAAGGGTGTGTTCTGAGCCCTCTCCTGTACTCCCTGTTCACCCACGACTGCGTGGCCACGCACGCCTCCAACTCAATCATCAAGTTTGCGGACGACACAACAGTGGTAGGCTTGATTACCAACAACGACGAGACGGCCTACAGGGAGGAGGTAAGGGCCCTCGGAGTGTGGTGTCAGGAAAATAACCTCACACTCAACGTCAACAAAACTAAGGAGATGATTGTGGACTTCAGGAAACAGCAGAGGGAACACCCCCCTATCCACATCGATGGAACAGTAGTGGAGAGGGTAGCAAGTTTTAAGTTCCTCTGCATACACATCACAGACAAACTGAATTGGTCCACCCACACAGACAACATCGTGAAGAAGGCACAGCAGCGCCTATTCAACCTCAGGAGGCTGAAGAAATTTGGCTTGTCACCAAAAGCAATCACAAACTTCTACAGATGCACAATCGAGAGCATCCTGGCGGGCTGTATCACCGCCTGGTACGGCAACTGCTCCGCCCACAACCGTAAGGCTCTCCAGAGGGTAGTGAGGTCTGCACAACGCATCACCGGGGGCAAACTACCTGCCCTCCAGGACACCTACACCACCCGATGTTACAGGAAGGCCATAAAGATCATCAAGGACAACAACCACCCGAGCCACTGCCTGTTCACCCCGCTATCATCCAGAAGGCGAGGTCAGTACAGGTGCATCAAAGCTGGGACCGAGAGACTGAAAAACAGCTTCTATCTCAAGGCCATCAGACTGTTAAACAGCCACCACTAACATTGAGTGGCTGCTGCCAACACACTGACTCAACTCCAGCCACTTTAATAATGGGAATTGATGGGAAATGATGTAAAATATATCACTAGCTACTTTAAACAATGCTACCTAATATAATGTTTACATACCCTACATTATTCATCTCATATGTATACGTATATACTGTACTCTATATCATCTACTGCAACTTTATGTAATACATGTATCACTAGCCACTTTAACTATGCCACTTTGTTTACATACTCATCTCATATGTATATACTGTACTCGATACCATCTACTGTATCTTGCCTATGCCGCTCTGTACCATCACTCATTCATATATCTTTATGTACATATTCTTTATCCCCTTACACTTGTATGTGTATAAGACAGTAGTTTTGGAATTGTTAGTTAGATTACTTGTTGGTTATTACTGCATTGTCGGAACTAGAAGCACAAGCATTTCGCTACACTCGCATTAACATCTGCTAACCATGTGTATGTGACAAATAAAATTTGATTTGATATCTAGCGTGTCCTATTCGTGAAAAAGGTGCGTATTCATGAAAAGGGATTGTCGTTGCTCCAAACGTGTACCTAACCATAAACACCAATGCCTTTTTTTAAAATCAAGACACCGAAGTATATATTTTTAAACGTGCATATTTAGCTAAAAGAAATCCAGGTTAGCAGGCAATATTAACCAGGTGAAATTGTGTCACTTCTCTTGCGTTCATTGCACGCAGAGTCAGGGTACAGTGGGGCAAAAAATTATAGTCAGCCACCAATTGTGCAAGTTCTCCCACTTAAAGAGATGAGAGGCCTGTAATTTTCATCATAGGTACACTTCAACTATGTATGACAGACAAAATTAGAAGAAAAAAAATCCAGAAAATCACATTTTTTTTATGAATTTATTTGCAAATTATGGTGGAAAATAAGTATTTGGTCAATAACAAAAGTTTATCTCAATACTTTGTTATATACCCTTTGTTGGCAATGACAGAGATCAAACGTTTTCTGTAAGCATTCACAAGGTTTTCACACACTGTTGCTGGTATTTTGGCCCATTCCTCCATGCAGATCTCCTTGCACTCTTACTTTCTTATCCAGTACTTTTGTTTTTGCATTATTTAAACCAAATTGAACATGTTTCATTATTTATTTGAGGCTAAATTGATTTTATTGATGTATTATATTAAGTTAAAATAAGTGTTCTTTCAGTATTGTTGTAATTGTCATTATTACAAATCCATTAAAAAAATCGGCCGATTAATCGGTATCAGCTTTTTTTTGTCCTCCAATCGGTATCGGCGTTGAAAAATCATAATTCGTCGACCTCTAATACACACGCATGCATGCATGCATGCATACAATACATTTATAAAACCATAATTCTTGGAGTCTAAATATTCTCTAGTTGAACAGTTAAGGGACTCCTGCTACCATGCTGAGCTTAGGCTAGATAACTTTTTGTTCTCTCTCTCTCTCACTCACGCACACACACACTTATCTAGTTGTATCATTCGTTTTCTCAGGGGTGGAGCAGCTCTGGGCTCCCAGCAGGCTTTGCAATGTGCATTATTTATGGTGTTGCCTTGGTGATTGGCTTGGTGGGTGGGACAAGACAGCTGGTAGGCAGAGATCCTCATACCTGTAAGAATATGTGTGTGTCTGTCTTTAATAGTTATCATATGAGGAGTGAGTACTACAGTGGTGAGGTCACTGACCAGCCCTTTCCCTGTAGTTTACTCTGGATAAGCACAGAGAGGGGGAGAGAGAGAGTTCATGGGTGGGGTACTTAGACTAGTCAAAGTGGTTCCTCATAGCTCTCTTTTAATTCTCTCTCTCTCATACACACTTCCCTTTTATTTTCAGAGAAAAAATAAATAGGAAGGGAGAGGGAGAGACAGAAGGAGAAAGGGTAGATGGTGCCAACAGATATGGCAGATCTGTTCCTAGCTCCTAAGCAACTTTGCAGTATTATTTTTTTTGTGTGTTATTTCTTGCATTATTTGCCCAGACATTTTTGGGGGTTTTCAGTACATCGAGCAAACAGGAATAAAGAACTCTCTGGGAAGAAGAATGGTGATAAACTACCCATGGTGTGATTGTGATAACGTACAGAAATTCAAGTCCTTTTGTTCACCCAATCTAGAATACCTCACAATCAAATGCTGACCGTATTACCTCCCAAGATAATTCTCTTTTGGTTATAGTCACAGCTGTGTATATTCCCCCTCAAGCCGATGCCATGATGGCCCTCAAAGAACTACATTGGACTTTGTGCAAACTTGAAACCATATCCTGAGGCCGCATTTATTGTAGCTGGGGATTTTAACAAAGCAGATTTGAGGAAAACACTACCAAAGTTCTATCAACACATTGACTGTACTACTCACACTGGTAAATCATTGGACCACTGCTATTCAACTTTTTTGATATACATACAAGGCCCTCCCTTCGGCAGATCTGATCATGGTTCCATTTTGCTCTTCCCTTCCTATAGGCAGACATTCTCAAACAGGAAGTACCCGTGCTAAGGTCTATTCAACAGAGAAATTGGAATCCACACTTCAAGATTGTTTTGACCACGCACACTAGGATATGTTCCGGGTAGCTTCTGAGAATAACATTGACGACTACACGGATATGGTGACTGAGTTCATTAGGAAGTGTATAGGAGATGTTGTACTCACTGTGACTATTAAAACCTACCCAAACCAGAAACCGTGGATAGATGGCAGCATTCGCGCAAAACTGAAAGCCCGAACCACCGCATTTAACCATGGATTGGTGACTGGGAATATGGCCTAATACAAACAGTGTAGTAGTTATTCCCTCCGTAAGGCAATCAAACAGGCAAAACGTCAGTACAGAAACAAAGTAAAGTCGCAATTCAACGGCTCAGACACGAGACGTATGGGTCTACAGACTCCAGCCCGCTACCAAGGACTGTGGGCTCTCCTTCTCCGTGGCTGACATGACTAAGACATTTAAGCACGTTAACCCTCGTAAGGCTGACTGCACAGACGACATCCCTAACTGTGTCCTCAGCATGCGCAGACCAGCTGGCTGGAGTGTTTACGGACATATTCAATCTCTCCCTATCCCAGTCTGCTGTCCCCTCTTGCATCAAGATGTCCACCATTGTTCCTGTACCCAAGAAAGCAAAGGTAACAGAACCAAATGACTATCGCCCTGTAGCACTCACTTCTTTCACCATGAAGTGCTTTGAGAGGCTAGTTAAGGAACATATCACCTCTACCTTACCTGATGTTATAGAACCTCTTCAATTTGCTTACCGCCCCAATAGATCCACAGACAATGCAATCACAATCACACTTCCCTATTCCATCTGAACAAGAGGGATACCTACAGTTGAAGTCGGAAGTTTACAAAAACCTAGGTTGGAATCATTAAAACTTGTTTGTCAACCACTCCACAAATTTCTTGTTAACAAACTATAGTTGTGGCAAGTCGATTAGGATATCTACTTTGTGCATGACACAAGTAGTTTTTCCAACAATCGTTTACAGACAGATTATTTCATTTATAATTCACTATCACAATTCTAGTGGGTCAGAAGTTTACATGCACTAAATGTATTTTGCTAAGATGTATGTAAACCTCTGACTTCAACTGTATGTAAGAATGCTGTTCATTGACTATAGCTCAGCATTCAATACCATAGTACCCTCCAAATTCATAAAATAAACTTGGGGCCCTGGGTCTGAACCCCGCCCTGTGCAACTGGGTCCTGGATTTCCTGACTGGCTGCCCCAGGTTGGAAACAACACCTTTACTTTGATGATCATCAACACAGGGGCCCCACAAGGGTGCGTGCTCAGCCCGCTCCTGTACTCCCTGTTCACCCATGACTACGTGGCCACGCACGCCTCCAATTAAATCGACAAAGTTTGCAGATGACACAACAGTTGTAGGCCTGATTACCAACAATGACGAGATGGCCTACAGGGAGGAGATGAGAGCCCTGGGAGATTGGTGCCAGGAAAATAACCTCATACTCAACGTCAACAAAAATAGATGATCGTGGAGCACGCCCCTATCCACATTCAACAGTGGAGAAGGTGGAAAGTTTCAAGTTGATCGGCATACACATCACTGACGATCTGAAATGGTCCACCCACACAGACCGTGTGGTGAAGGAGCAACAGCGCCTCTTCAACCTCAGGAGGCTGAAGAAATGTGGCTTGTCACCTGAAACCCTCATAAACACAATTGAGATTATCCTGTCGGGTCTATCACAGCCTGGTACGGCAACTGCACCGCCATGCAACTGCAGGACTTTCCAGAGGGTGGTGCGATCTGACCAACGCATCACTGGGGGCAAAATACCTGCCCTCCAAGACACCTACAGCACCCGATGTCACAGGAAGGCCAAAAAGATCATCAAGGACATCAACCACCCGTGCCACGGCCTGTTCACCCCGCTATCACCCATATGGTGAGGTCAGTACAGGTGCATCAAAGCTGGGACCGAGAGGCTGAAAAACAGCTTCTATGGCCGGCTTCCACCCAGTTACGCAACCCTGCATCTTAGAGGCTGCTGCCCTATATACATAGACTTGGAATCACTGGCCGCTTTAATAATGGAACACTAGTCACTTTTAATAATGTTTACATACTGCTTTACGCATCACGTGTAAATACTGTATTCTATTTTAAAGTATTTTAGTCCATGCCACTCCGACATTGCTCAATCTAATATTTATATATTTCTTAATTCCATTCTTTTACTTTTAAGATTTGTGTATATTGATGTGAATTGTTTTAGATACTACAGCACTGTTGGAGCTAGGAACACAAGCATTTCGCTACACCCACAATAACATCTGCTAAATATGTGTATGTGACCAATACAATGGGATTTGGGATCAGCTTCAAACAGGTTCTTGTGAATAATGGAGCTCTGAGTATTCATCAGGACTTCTTCGCTTCCTTGCTTTCTACTCCTATATCCATCTCACCCCCTTCCCTCCTCAACACACACACACACAAACACACATCTTCAGAGGCAGAGGAGAACTCGTCAGTGTGAGCGTCTCTCTAGGCACGGTTAAACGAACGGACAGCAGATGAAAAGAGAGCGATGCAAAGAAAGAGAAAGAAGATGGATCTTTTTCTTCTTTGTGATTCAAACAATCGCCTGGTGGAAGTCATGATGATGTCATGGTGATGGAGTGTCAAGGAGGAGAGGAGAAGGGGGAGCCACAGTAGAATGTTGGGTGCACCCCACCCTAAGAATCTGCTGGCGACTAGATTCCTGTGATATCATCTCTAGGCACCCAGGGAGACCCGACACACACACACACACACACACAGGGTGTATGTTAAAGTGCATCTAAAGGCCTCCTCAGGTTGACATTTTTAAGACTCCAATGCACACTGATTTATCAACACTGGCTTGTGTGTGTTTCTCTTAAGCTGACATTA
Organism: Oncorhynchus kisutch; assembly: GCF_002021735.2. Taxonomy (NCBI): domain Eukaryota; kingdom Metazoa; phylum Chordata; class Actinopteri; order Salmoniformes; family Salmonidae; genus Oncorhynchus; species Oncorhynchus kisutch. The sequence goes on along the minus strand of NC_034188.2, from coordinate 61,711,757 downwards.
AGCTCACTTTGTTATTAGGAGGACAGACCACTCACAGTGCCGGGATTGAATGCACTTTCTGTTGTCCAGTGAAAGAAAGAACAAAATCAATAAATATATTTGACAATCACCTCTTTTTGTTTCTTTTCTCTGCTTCCGTCCAGCCCTCACTCTTTCCACCCACTTAGTTATTGAAGGAATAATCAATAACTGTTAGGACAATATGTGTTAGTCCGGTTTGGTCATGATGATCTAGTTGGTCGATCATGATGATGGTGATTTAGTTGGTCGTCATGGTGATGTACACTGAACAAAAATATAAAAACAAAACGTGTTGGTCCCTATTTCATGAACTGAAATAGAAGATCCCAGAAATGTTCCATATGCACAAAATGCTTATTTCTCTCATAATTTGTTGACAAATTTGTTTACATCCTTGTTAGTGAGGATTTCCCCTTTGTCAACATAATTAATCCACCTGACAGGTGTAGCATATCAAGAAGCTGCTGGGAACAATATAAGGTCACTCTAAGATATGTAGTATTGTCACACAACACAATGTCACAGATGTCTCGAGCGTGCAATTGGCATGCTAACTGCAGGAATATCTACCAGCGCTGTTGCCAGAGAATTGATTGTTCATATCTCTACCATAAGCCGCCTCCATCGTTTTAGAGAAATTGTCCGTACATCCATCCGGCCTCGCAACTGCAGGCGTGTATGTCGTCGTGTGGGTGAGCGGTTTGCTGATGTCAACTTTGTGAGCCCCACCTCCACCACGGGGCATTCTGTTATGGTATGGGCAGGCATAAGCTACGGACAATGAACACAGTTGCATTTTATCAATGGCAATTTGAATGCACAGAAATACTGTGATGAGATCCTGAGGCCCATTTGTTAGGCCCATTTATTTTTATGTATCTTTTACCAACAGATTGATATCTGTATTCCCAGTCATGTGAAATCCATAGATTAGGGCCTAATTCATTTATTTCAATTGACTGATTTCTTTATATGACCTGTAACTCAGTAAAATCTTTGAAATTGTGGCATTAGTATGTTGTTCAGTATAGTTGGTCAGTCAAGGTGATGTAGTTGGTCGGTAATGGTGATGGTAATGGTGATGTAGTAGATTTTTCTCCGTTTGGCATCATTTCATGCTCTTAGGCATGAGAGAACACTGCAGTATCATAGAAGCTGGTACACACACACACACACACTCACAGGAGTATGTCTTCTGTGCCTGTAGTGAGACAAGGTGGTGTGTGTGTGTGTGTGTGTGTGTGTGTGTGTGTGTGTGAGAGAGAGAGTGAGAGTGGGGCAGGGAAAGAGAAGAGGGAGCATGAGCTTTCTGGTTTTGGTCTGTGTGAATTGGGTAATTGAATTGTGTATGTGTGAATAGAGTGAGAGTCTTCCTGTCACTGTCCATCCATCAACACCGTAACCCCAGGCAACCAGAGGGGGCAGGACAGTGTGCTATGGAAGCACCACAACCTTTTTTCTCTTTACTGTCTCACTCACCTCTCTCTCATTGTTTCTCTCACACTCACTGTCTCACTCACCTCTCTCTCACTGTTTCCCTCTCACTCACGGTCTCTCTCTCTCTTTCTCACACACACTATCTCACTGTCTCACTTACCTCTCACTGTCTCTCTCTCTCACACACACAGTCTTCACTGCATGTCCAGTTCAGGCGTGGTTGTTCCTCACTCATGTGAAAAAGTACCCTCCCATCCTCCTCTGCTTCCCCCCAACCAGCAGGTGCTATGCTATGCGGCCCCCTCTGTCTAATTGTGTGTTTGGCCGTGTCCTCTCTGCCATCTGCTTGGGCCTGTTGTGGGACTTCTGGGAGTGGGACAAACACACGCACACACACATACACACAGTCAAGTTTTCTTTATGAAACTAGCTATTTTCAAATAATAAGTGTTCAGTCCTCAGACATATTATTCATACAGTCATTTATAGTGATCATTTATTTGTATAGCGCTTTTCAATACAAGAATACAAGAAACAAAGTGCTTCACATCATAAAGTCAAAGAAACAAAGACACGAGGACAGAGAATGACAGAAAGATTGATAATCATATTGAAATCATACAGTGCATTCGGAAAGTATTCAGACCCCTCGACTTTTCCCACAATCGTTTTTCCCCCTAATCAATCTACACACAATACCCCATAATGACAAAGCGAAAAATGTTTTTTATACATTTTTGCTAAATTATATCACATTTACATACGTATTCTAACCCTTTACTCAGGACTTTGTTGAAGCACCTTTGGCAGTGATTTACAGCCTTGAGTCTTCTTGGGTATGACGCTGCAAGCTTGGTACACCTGTATTTGGGGAGTTTCTCCCATTCTTCTCAACAGATTCTCTAAAGTTCTGTTGGATGGGGAACGTTGCTGCACAGCTATTGGCAGGTCTCTCCAGAGATGTTAGATCGGGTTCAAGTCCGGGCTCTGGCTGGGCCTCTCAAGGACATTCAGAGACTTGTCCCGAAGTTGCTCCTGCATTGTCTTGCATGTGTGCTTCGGGTCGTTGTCCTATTGGAAGGTGAAGCTTTGTCCCAGTCTGAGGTCCTGAGCGCTCTGGAGCAGGTTTTCATCAAGGATCTCTGTACTTTGCCCCATTCATCTTTCCCTCGATCCTGGCTAGTCTCCTGGCTAGTCTCCCAGTCCCTATCGCTGAAAAACATCCCCACAGCATGATGCTGCCACCACCATGCTTCACCGTAGGGATGGTATTGGCCAAGTGATGAGCGGTGCCTGGTTTCCTTCAGATGATTTGGACAATTTTGTGTTCTACTTTGTTTGAAAATTTAAATAAACCAAGAACCACATGTATCCGAGAACTGTCTGCTCTCATCTACTTGAGACTGAAATGTGTGTGTGTGTGTGTGTGTGTGTGGGTGTGTGTGTGTGTGTGTGTAAAATATACATTTGAAGTCTGTCTCTCTCTGTCCTAGGTGCTGGCTCATTAACATGGTGGGACAAGAATACAATCTCTTTTTTTTCTCCCCTATCTTTCTCGCTTCCTTAATTTTTCTCTTTCTGTTATTTCTTTTCCTTCAAATGTTTTCATCTCACACATACAAACACACACAAAATGATGAGGGAACAGTTGTGTAGGCTCGATCTTCCTACTCATTAGCTCCAACAGGAGGGGGTCTCTCTCTCCTCAACTCCCCAGGGATGGTGAGGTCTTCTGGGCTTGGTGTATAGAGGCATCTCCTCTCCTCCCCTGCTGGCTGTGGAGGTTTAGCTAATTCTGCTGATCATCAGGGAGGAACCCCAACAGGCTAACCCTCTGTAGCTCTCTGTCAGACAACAAAACTGTGTGTGTATGTTTTGTACGTTCTGAAATTGGTCACAAAATGTTTAAAAAATCAGATTGGTGAGACAGGGTTGTAATCCAACCTTGTTTGATATCTATAGCGTCAGCTCAGTCAGTGGAAAGCACCAGGGATGCATCTCAAACGGCACCCCATTCCCTACATAGTGTACTAGTTTTGACCAGAGCCCTAATTCCCCGGGTCAAATTTGTCCACTATACAGGGATTAGGGTGCTGTTTGGGATGTAGCCCAGGTTGTTCCGTTATTAGTCACTTCCCCAGATCTCGTCTGCTCTGTGTGTGTGCGTGTGTGATGGCAGGGTTGTATGTGTAAACTGACAGTGGAGTCTGAAATGTGAGCCCTTCCTTGTGTCGGCTCGCCTGAGGAGGATTTGGGTGGGTGTTGGCTGGGGAGGGGTGGGGGTGAGACGGGGGAGGATGTGTTTGATGTCTGAAGGAGGGAGGGAGGATGGAAAGAAGGGAGGAGATGACAAAGGTGCACTAGAGTTACAGAACCCTATGAAGAGTGTGTGTTTGATCCACCTTGTGACCAGCTGCTGTCTTCGTCACCAGAGGGGGGGGGGTGTGTGTGTGTGTGTGTGTGTGTGTGTGTGTGCGCATTTGTTTTATACATCTGTTTAGTGTTTGTGTGACAAATCTTCTGTAGTTCCGCACTTTCATGACATGTGTGAGCCACAAACCCCACCTCCTACCCCATGACTCGTTCTGACATCACAGGCTGTGACCTCATGATGACTAAAAGGCAGCAGAGAAGACCTCAAGTCCAAACATATCAGCACGGAACCTCCTATACGCACACCTACACACTCTCTCTCACACTCACTTTCTCTTTCACCCAGACAATCTCCCTCTCCCACACACTGCATGGTATTTGGACTTAGACTAGCTGTTATAGTTAGAGGAACACTGAGGACGGAGGAGACCGAAGCTGAAGCCAAGATCAGTTCCAGCCTGACAGACAGACTGAGGTAAGGCCAAACAGAACCTAGCCACTGCTAATGTAACACAGCCATCACTGTGTCTGCTTAGAAGTACACTTCTATAACTATAACTATAACCATAACTATTTCTATTGAACCTTTATTTAACTAGGCAAGTCAGTTAAGAACAAATTCTTATTTACAATGACGGCCTATCGGGGAACAAGTGGGTTCACTGCCGTGATCAGGGAAGAAAGTCATATTTTTACCTTGTCAGCTTGGGGATTCGAACCAGCAAACTTTCGGGTTACTGGCCCAACGCTTTATCCACTAGGCAACCTGCCGCCCCACTAGCTTCATTCACTGTCAAAATCGAATCAAATTTGATTGGTCACATACACATACAGTTGAAGTTGGAAGTTTACATACATTTAATCCTGACATTTAATCAGAGTAAAAATTCCCTGTCTTCGGTCAGTTAGGATCACTACTTTATTTTAAGAATGTGAAATGTCATAATAATAGTAGAGAATGATTTATTTCAGCTTTTATTTCTTTCATCACATTCCCTGTGGGTCAGACGTTTACATACACTCAATTAGTAGTTGGTATCATTGCCTTTAAATGGTTTAACTTGGGTCAAATGTTTCAGGTAGCCTTCCACATGCTTCCCACAATAAGTTGGGTGAATTTTGGCCCATTCCTCCTGACAGAGCTGGTGTAACTGAGTCAGGTTTGTGGGCCTCCTTGCTCACACAGACCTTTTCAGTTCTGCCCACAGATTTTCTATAGGATTGAGGTCAGGGCTTTGTGATGGCCACTCCAATACCTTGACTTTGTTGTCCTTAAGCCATTTTGTCACAACTTTAGAAGTATGCTTGTCCATTTGGAAGACCCATTTGCGACCAAGCTTTAAATTCCTGACTAACATCTTGAGATGTTGCTTCAATATATCCACAATTTTCCTAACTCATGATACCATCTATTTTGTGGAATGCACCGATCCCTCCTGCAGCAAAGCACCCCAACAACATGATGCTGCCACTCCCGTGCTTCACGGTTTGGATGGTGTTCTTCAGATTGCAAGCGTCCCCCTTTTTCCTCCAAACATAACGATGGTCATTATGGCCAAACAGTTCTATTTTTGTTTCATCAGACCAGAGGACATTTCTCCAAAAAGTATGATCTTTGTCCCCATGTGCAGTCGCAAACCGTAGTCTGGCTTTTTTATGGCGGTTTTGGAGCAGTGGCTTCTTCCTTGCTGAGCGACCTTTCAGGTTATGTCGATATAGGACTTGTTTTACTGTGGATATAGATACTTTTGTACCTGTTTCCTTCATCTTCACAAGGTCCTTTGCTGTTGTTCTGGGATTGATTTGCACTTTTCGCACCAAAGTACATTCATCTCTAGGAGACCGACCGCGTCTCCTTTCTGAGCAGTAAGAGGGCTGCGTGGTCCCATTGTGTTTATACTTGCGTACTATTGTTTGTACAAATGAACGTGGTACCTTCAGGCGTTTGTAAATTGCTCCCAAGGATGAACCAGACTTGTGGAGGTCTACAATATTTTTTTCTGAGGTCTTGGCTGATTTCTTTAGATTTTTACATGATGTCAAGCAAAGATGCACTGAGTTTGAAGGTAGGCCTTGAATTACATCTACAGGTAAACCTCAAATTGACTCAAATTATGTAAATTAGCCCATCAGAAGCTTCTAATGCCATGACATTTTCTGGAATGTTCAGAAACTTAAAGGCACAGTCAACTCAGTGTATGTAAACTTCTGACCCACTGGAATTGTGATACAGTGAATTATAAGTGATATAATCTTTCTGTAAACAATTGATGGAAAAATTACTTGTGTCATGCACAAAGTAGATGTCCTAACCAACTTGCCAAAACTACAGTTTGTTAACAAGACATTTGTGGAGTGGTTGAAAAACGAGTTTTAATAACTTAATGACATCAGGGGAGACATTTCAAACTGTGACACTAACCCTGAGATATGATGAGGTCAGTGTGTCAGATGATTCGTCATCAGTTAATGTAAATGTACCATTTCTTACCATGTGGGCTTTATGATTAATTCCGGCATCAAGATGACGTGAACTCTGTTTGCCTCCTGTGCAGTGGATTAAAGTGAGCTAAAATTAATCCATCTCTGCTGTTTTTGATTAGTGCTCCAACTTTCTACCTTGAATTAGTCCTTTTTAGATGTTTTTCTTGTTCAGCTCTTCTCATGACATGAACTCTGTCAAACTGTGTGTGTGTCTGACCCAGATGGTTGTTCCCGTTGGTAGACTGTCCACCAGAGCATTCACTAAAGCAGGTTAGCTTGCATCCCCTGTGTGAATGACTCTGTGTGTGTGTTTGTCAGTGTGTGTGAGAATCTGTGTGTGTGTGTGTGAGAATCTGTGTGAGCCGTTTTAGATGTTTGTGGTACAACTAGTGATGAACTTGTTCCTTTCTCTCAGTCCAATGGCTCTGAGAATAAGTGTGTGAGCAGAGGAAGCAGGCTAGTGTGTGTGTGTGTGTGTGTGTGTGTCTTTCTCTTCCTGGATTGTGACTCAGTGGTTGGTGTTTTCAGCGTGTAGACACACACACACTCCGTATCCGGGAAACTGGCCTGTAAATGATACATGTGTTTGCAGATCAAACAGAGTGCCAGCTAGTTAACTATAGACTGGTAGTCCTCCTAGCTGTGTTCTGTTAGCTGATGGGCTAGTCGACTAATGCTCTTTCAGCTGATGGGCTAGTGGAATAATGTTCTGTCAGCTAATTGGCTAGAGTACTAGTATTCTGTCAGCTGACAGGTAAGTGGACTGGTGTTGTCCTGTTAGCTGACAGGATAAATGTTCTGTCAGTTGATTCGCTAATGGACTAACGTCATGTTAGTTGATAGACTGGTAATGTTCTGTGACCTCATGTTTATTGGTTGTTCCAGCAGCAGCCGGCGTGTGATTGGTGAAGATGTCTGACAATGGGGACGTCGAGGACAAGCCCCCAGCCCCGCCCATGAGGAACACCAGCACTCTGATTGGCTCCTGTAGCAAAGATCCTGCCCCCCATGGCTCCAAGCCCCTTCCCCCCAACCCAGAGGACAGGAAGAAGAAAGATCGCTCCATCATGTCCATCCTGACAGGAGGAGGAGACAAGAGTGAGTTGTGTGTGACATGGGAACATGCGACTGTGTTCAACTGTGCGTGCGTGTGCAACTGTACAGCCAAGGGAGGTAACCAGGGGGAATATGACAGACATCCAAATCCCCCAGGATCCCTTGCTGTAGCTTCAATGGTTAATCTTCCCATGAGCCTCAGGGGGGATGTTCTCTCAAGAGACTCTGCTGCTGCCTCTATCAATATGCTCCCTCTCTCTCTTTCTCTCCTCATCTTTCTCTCTCCTCTCTCTCACCCCCTTCTCTCTCTCAGCCAACAAGAAGAAGGAGCGTCCGGAGATCTCTCTGCCTTCTGATTTTGAACACACCATCCACGTGGGCTTCGATGCGGTGACTGGAGAGTTCACAGTGAGTTTGTCTATGTGCTCTATATCTATTTTTATTTTTTTATGTTTTTATTTCACCTTTATTTAACCAGGTAGGCTAGTTGAGAACACCTTTATTTAACCAGGTAGGCTAGTTGAGAACACCTTTATTTAACCAGGTAGGCTAGTTGAGAACACCTTTATTTAACCAGGTAGGCTAGTTGAGAACACCTTTATTTAACCAGGTAGGCTAGTTGAGAACACCTTTATTTAACCAGGTAGGCTAGTTGAGAACACCTTTATTTAACCAGGTAGGCTAGTTGAGAACACCTTTATTTAACCAGGTAGGCTAGTTGAGAACACCTTTATTTAACCAGGTAGGCTAGTTGAGAACACCTTTATTTAACCAGGTAGGCTAGTTGAGAATACCTTTATTTAACCAGGTAGGCTAGTTGAGAACACCTTTATTTAACCAGGTAGGCTAGTTGAGAACAAGTTCTCATTTGCAACTGCGACCTGGCCAAGATAAAGCATAGCAGTGTGAGCAGACAACACGGAGTTACACATGGAGTAAACAATTAACAAGTCAATAACACAGTAGAAACCAAAGGGGGAGTCTATATACAATGTGTGCAAAAGGCATGAGGAGGTAGGCAAATAATTACAATTTTGCAGATTAACACTGGAGTGATGAATGATCAGATGGTCATGTACAGGTAGAGATATTGGTGTGCAAAAGAGCAGAAAAGTAAATAAAAACAGTATGGGGATGAGGTAGGTGAAAAAGGGTGGGCTATTTACCAATAGACTATGTACAGCTGCAGCGATCGGTTAGCTGCTCAGATAGCTGATGTTTGAAGTTGGTGAGGGAGATAAAAGTCTCCAACTTGAGCGATTTTTGCAATTCGTTCCAGTCACAGGCAGCAGAGTACTGGAACGAAAGGCGGCCAAATGAGGTGTTGGCTTTAGGGATGATCAGTGAGATACACCTGCTGGAGCGCGTGCTACGGATGGGTGTTGCCATCGTGACCAGTGAGCTGAGATAAGGCGGAGCTTTACCTAGCATGGACTTGTAGATGACCTGGAGCCAGTGGGTCTGGCGACGAATATGTAGCGAGGGCCAGCCGACTAGAGCATACAAGTCGCAGTGGTGGGTGGTATAAGGTGCTTTAGTGACAAAACGGATGGCACTGTCATAGACTGCATCCAGTTTGCTGAGTAGAGTGTTGGAAGCCATTTTGTAGATGACATCGCCGAAGTCGAGTATCGGTAGGATAGTCAGTTTTACTAGGGTAAGCTTGGCGGCGTGAGTGAAGGAGGCTTTGTTGCGGAATAGAAAGCCGACTCTTGATTTGATTTTCGATTGGAGATGTTTGATATGAGTCTGGAAGGAGAGTTTGCAGTCTAGCCAGACACCTAGGTACTTATAGACGTCCACATATTCTAGGTCGGAACCATCCAGGGTGGTGATGCTAGTCGGGCATGCGGGTGCAGGCAGCGACCGGTTGAAAAGCATGCATTTGGTTTTACTAGCGTTTAAGAGCAGTTGGAGGCCACGGAAGGAGTGTTGTATGGCATTGAAGCTTGTTTGGAGGTTAGATAGCACAGTGTTCAAACACGGGCCGAAAGTATATAGAATGGTGTCGTCTGCGTAGAGGTGGATCAGGGAATCGCCCGCAGCAAGAGCAACATCATTGATATACACGGCCCGAGAATTGAACCCTGTGGCACCCCCATAGAGACTGTCAGAGGACCAGACAGCATGCCCTCCGATTTGACGCACTGAACTCTGTCTGCAAAGTAATTGGTGAACCAGGCAAGGCAGTCATCCGAAAAACCGAGGCTCCTGAGTCTGCCGATAAGAATATGGTGATTGACAGAGTCGAAAGCCTTGGCAAGGTCGATGAAGACGGCTGCACAGTACTGTCTTTTATCGATGGCGGTTATGATATCGTTGAGTACCTTGAGTGTGGCTGAGGTGCACCCATGACCGGCTCGGAAACCAGATTGCACAGCGGAGAAGGTGCGGTGGGATTCGAGATGGTCAGTGACCTGTTTGTTGACTTGGCTTTCGAAGACCTTAGATAGGCTGGGCAGGATGGATATAGGTCTGTAACAGTTTGGGTCCAGGGTGTCTCCCCCTTTGAAGAGGGGGATGACTGCGGCAGCTTTCCAATCCTTGGGGATCTCAGACGATATGAAAGAGAGGTTGAACAGGCTGGTAATAGGGGTTGCGACAATGGTGGCAGATAGTTTCAGAAATAGAGGGTCCAGATTGTCAAGCCCAGCTGATTTGTGCGGGTCCAGGTTTTGCAGCTCTTTCAGAACATCTGCTATCTGGATTTGGTTAAAGGAGAACCTGGAGAGGCTTGGGCGAGGAGCTGCGGGGGGGGCGGAGCTGTTGGCCGAGGTTGAAGTAGCCAGGCGGAAGGCATGGCCAGCCGTTGAGAAATGCTTATTGAAGTTTTCGATAATCATGGATTTATCAGTGGTGACCGTGTTATCTAGCCTCAGTGCAGTGGGCAGCTGGGAGGAGGTGCTCTTGTTCTCCATGGACTTCACGGTGTCCCAGAACTTTTTGGAGTTGGAGCTACAGGATGCAAACTTCTGCCTGAAGAAGCTGGCCTTAGCTTTCCTGACTGACTGCGTGTATTGGTTCCGGACTTCCCTGAACAGTTGCATATCACGGGGACTATTCGATGCTATTGCAGTCCGCCACAGGATGTTTTTGTGCTGGTCGAGGGCAGTCAGGTCTGGGGTGAACCAAGGGCTGTATCTGTTCTTAGTTCTGCATTTTTTGAACGGAGCATGCTTATCTAAAATGGTGAGGAAGTTACTTTTAAAGAATGACCAGGCATCCTCAACTGACGGGATGAGGTCAATGTCCTTCCAGGATACCCGGGCCAGGTCGATTAGAAAGGCCTGCTCACAGAAGTGTTTTAGGGAGCGTTTGACAGTGATGAGGGGTGGTCGTTTGACTGCGGCTCCGTAGCGGATACAGGCAATGAGGCAGTGATCGCTGAGATCCTGGTTGAAGACAGTGGAGGTGTATTTGGAGGGCCAGTTGGTCAGGATGACGTCTATGAGGGTGCCCTTGTTTACAGAGTTAGGGTTGTACCTGGTGGGTTCCTTGATAATTTGTGTGAGATTGAGGGCATCTAGCTTAGATTGTAGGACTGGCGGGGTGTTAAGCATATCCCAGTTTAGGTCACCTAACAGAACAAACTCTGAAGCTAGATGGGGGGCGATCAATTCACAAATGGTGTCCAGGGCACAGCTGGGAGCTGAGGGGGGTCGGTAGCAGGCGGCAACCGTGAGAGACTTATTTCTGGAGAGAGTAATTTTCAAAATTAGTAGTTCGAACTGTTTGGGTATGGACCTGGAAAGTATGACATTGCTTTGCAGGCTATCTCTGCAGTAAACTTCAACTCCTCCCCCTTTGGCAGTTCTATCTTGACGGAAGATGTTATAGTTGGGTATGGAAATCTCTGAATTTTTGGTGGCCTTCCTGAGCCAGGATTCAGACACAGCAAGGACATCAGGGTTAGCAGAGTGTGCTAAAGCAGTGAGTAAAACAAACTTAGGGAGGAGGCTTCTGATGTTGACATGCATGAAACCAAGGCTTTTTCGATCACAGAAGTCAACAAATGAGGGTGCCTGGGGACATGCAGGGCCTGGGTTTACCTCCACATCACCCGCGGAACAGAGAAGGAGTAGTATGAGGGTGCGGCTAAAGGCTATCAAAACTGGTCGCCTAGAGCGTTGGGGACAGAGAATAAGAGGAGCAGGTTTCTGGGCATGGTAGAATATATTCAGGGCATAATGCGCAGACAGGGGTATGGTGGGGTGCGGGTACAGCGGAGGTAAGCCCAGGCACTGGGTGATGATGAGAGAGGTTGTATCTCTGGACATGCTGGTAGTAATGGGTGAGGTCACCGCATGTGTGGGAGGTGGGACAAAGGAGTTATCAGGGGCATGAAGAGTGGAACTAGGGGCTCCATTGTGAACTAAAACAATGATAACTAACCTGAACAACAGTATACAAGGCATATTGACATTTGAGAGAGACATACAGCGAGGCATACAGTAATCACAGGTGTTGAATTGGGAAAGCTAGCTAAAACAGTAGGTGAGACAACAGCTAATCAGCTAGCACAACAACAGCAGGTAAAATGGCGTAGACTAGGCAACGGGGCCAACAGATAAAACAAACAAGCAGAATGGAGTACCGTGATTAATGGACAGTCCAGCGTGCATCAGCTATGTAGCCAAGAGATCAGTGTCCAGGGGGCAGCGGTGGATGGGGCAGGGAAGCTGGACTAGCGAGTGTTATCCAGGTTTAAAAAAACTAACAATGACTAAATAGCTTGTAGCTAGTTAGCTGGTTAGCTTCTGGAGGTTCTTGAGTGTGTTCTAAAAATTAAAAAAATAATAGCGATTCCGTATCACATTGGGTGAGGCAGGTTTCCGGAAGGTATAAACAAATTAAAAGTCAAAAGAGATAGAAAGTAAATATGGGTCCGGTGAGCGTTTGGGACGCGGCGATTCAGGCGGTTAGCAGGCCTGTGCTAACAAGCTAACAGTTTGTAGGCCCGGGCTAGACAAGGTAGCAGTTAGCGGACCGGAGCTGGACAAGCTAGCAGTTAGCAGGCCGAATTAGCAAGCAGGGAGATAGCGAGGGCTAGAGAGTTAGCCTTTGGGGGACGTCGCGATGGGGTGAGTCTGTTTATTCCTCTTCATGCGATGACATCGGTAGACCGGTCGTGGGCCCGGGTATTGTAGCTCAGGAGTATGCTACGGTGGTAGCACAGGTGCTACGGCCGGGCTAGCTTCAAGCTAAGTGGGTGGAAACGCTAGCCAGGAGTAATCCGGGGTTGCGGTTTAGCTAGATAGCTAGTTGCTGAAAAATCCAGCTGAAAGATGTTCCGTTTGCGGTGGGAATCCGGGGATGAAAAATAAATAGGTCCGTTATGCTCTGGTTAAAGTCGCGTTGTACGAACAGGCGAGAGCTTTCCGAACTACAGGTTAGCTGATGACCGGTTAGCTGAAGACCGCTAGCATACCCGCTGGTTAGCTGGCTAGCTGGCTAGCTTCAGTTGAGGGGTCCCGAAGTAAATATAAATACTTTAGGAAAAATAGCTAGATTGGGTGAGTCGGGTTGCAGGAGAGTATTTGGAAGCTTAGGGTTTAGCAAAATGTTTTCAAAGAGATATGTGGAGAAAATATGTAAAAAAACGAAAAAGAAACGATATATACAGGGACACGACAGGACAGGACGACCTACTGCTACGCCATCTTGGGCTTCATGCTCTACTAGGGTCTGTCTATGTACTCTAGATCTAGGGTCTGTATCTGGAAGGGGTTATATGCTCTAGATCTAGGGTCTGTATCTGGAACGGTCTATTTTCTATAGATCTATGGTCTGTATCTAGTAAGGTGTGATTCAGCTGATCAACCCTGGCCTGAGTAGGAGGATCTGTTTTCTGGACAGCAGACTGGTAACTGAGTTAGAGCAGGAATGACTTTAGATTTGGACTGAAGAAAACAGGCTAACTAGCTACAGCACAATACCTCCACTTACTCCTAATCTCTCTCTGGTTGCATCCCAAATGGTGCTCTAATACCTAATATAGTGCACTACTTTTGACTGGAGTCCTATGGGCCCTTGTCAATATGTGTGCTCTGTATAGGGAATATGGAGCCAGACGCATCCTCTCTATTTCACTATTACCCACCCTCAATGTCTCTTTCTCCCTCAATCCCTCTTTTTCCCTGTCTGTCTGTCTGTAATAGGGGGTGATCTTAGGGGGAATGGAGCAAGTGAGTAGAGGGAGAGCGAGGCAGAGGAGGAAAGAGCAAGGCAGAGAGGGGGATGATAGTGTAGGATGGAGATATGACCCAGTTCTCTGACCACTGCAGACATCTCTCTCTTGTTACTGTGTGTCTGTGTGTGTAGGGCATGCCGGAGCAATGGGCTCGGTTGCTCCAAACCTCTAACATCACTAAGCTGGAACAGAAGAAGAATCCTCAGGCTGTCCTTGACGTTCTCAAATTCTACGACTCCAAGGAGACCAACAACAGCCAGAAATACATGAGCTTTACAGGTACACACACACACACACAGACACACATGCGCACACACACTAGCATGTATACATACAAACAAATGCACACGCATTCACATGTGAACACACACACACATTCACAACTCACTATCAGAACTTGATCTCTTCATATTGTCTTTCTTCTCCTCCTTCCTGTTTTCCTTCTCCACAGACAAGAGTTCAGACAACTATAGCTGTTCCAACACTTCTGTAAGTCTCCTGACACATCTATGCTTTAGTCCCAAATGGTACCCTTTTCCATATTTAGTGCACAATTTTTGATCAGGGCCCATAGCCACAATTCTGACCAGAGAGCCCTATGAGCCACAGTCAAAAGTAGTGCACTATAGTGGGAATATGGTGCATTTTGAGATGCACATCTTTGTTTGCTCAACTATCAATGTGTGTTTAGGGCATCTGCCATAGATGAAGAATGGCGAATAGGAGAGGAGGGATAGAGAAAAACAGGGGATAAACAGAGAGAATGAGAGGATAAGAGATGGTAGAAGAGAGGAAGAGAGAAGAGAAGGCAGAGGAAGAAATGGAGAGGAGAGGAGTGACGATTGACAGACTCTTCCCTGGCTCTTTCTCTCTCCCTCCTCTCACTGTTTCCTCATTGTCTGTGAGTCAGCATATTTTACTCCTTTCATTCACGCTCTCTATCTTTCTGGCTGTCCTGCTGTCACAGTCAGTCAGGAGGAGAGTGGGAGAAGGGGAGGGAGAAGAAAGGGGGGAGAAGGAGAGGGAGTATTAATAACAGGAAAGCGAACTAACTGAAAGTGATGTCACGTCCTCCTCAGAGCTCCAAGGCTGTGTCAGAGACGCCCGCCATAGCAACCGTATCTGAAGACGAGGATGAAGATGAGGCCACACCCCCTCCTGTTGTCGCTCCCCGACCAGAACACACTAAATCAGTAAGACATGCGCCACACACACACACACACACACACACACACACACACACACACACACACACACACACTCAGCCCCCTGGCTTCAGACAGGGTAAATAGTAAATAAAGTAACACTCCTCGTGCTGTTCCTCACCAACAGACTCAGCATTGTGTGTGTGTGTGTGTGTGTGTGTGACGATCATGGGCGGCCAGAGAAATCCTCTAGAGAAGTCTGTTCTCTAATTGGCTGAGAGTGGCCTTTTGGTCCAAAGTGAAGTGGTGTCCCAGACAGGGATACTGCCATGGCACCACTGTTGCCACGGTGATTTAGCAGCTCATTGCATCTGACTGGGACACACACAGACACATAACATCAGGAACAGGAACTGTAACAGGTGGTTTGGTAGACCACCAATTGCATAAGCTATAGCTCAGAAGGCTAACAGTCCTTCTCGCTCTCTCCCTCCCTCCCTCTCTCTCTCTTTCTCTCCCCTCTCTCTCTCTCCTCTCTCTTTCCCTCTCTCTCTGTCTCTCTCTTTCCCTCTCTCTCCGTCTTTCTCTCCTCTTTCTCTCCTCTCTCTCTCCCTCCCCTCTGTCTCTCTCTCTCCCTCCCCTCTGTCCTCTCTCTCTCCCTCCTGTCTCTCTCTCTCTCTCTCTCCCTCCTGTCTCTTTCTCTCTCTCCCTCCTGTCTCTATTTCTCTCCTCTCTCTCTTTCTCCTCCTCTCTCTCCTCTCTCTCTTTCCTCTCCTCTCTCTCCTCTTTCTCTCCTCTCTCTCTAATCTCCTCTTTCTCTCCTCTCTCTCCTCTTTCTCTCCTCTCCTCTCCTCTTTCTCTCCTCTCTCTCCCTCTTCTCTCCTCTCTCTCCCTCTTTCTCTCCTCTCTCTCCCTCTCTCTCCTCCTCCCTCTCCCTTCTCTCTCCTCCTC